>NC_053026.1:270952145-271140381 GCF_003073215.2 Triticum urartu
GTTGCCGTAGTGCATGCGGAGGACGACGACCATGAGCGAAGCCACTTCCCACCGACCCTCAGGTATGCTACCTCTTTTCAAACCATACCCTTGTTCTATTGCCCCATCTGCCATGTCGCTGCATGTGGATCTTTTTCCACTCCACCATCTTCCCAATTTGCTATCCTCTGCTCTGCTGGTCACGCAGATGAAAACCTTAATTTGCACTATTAAAGGAAACCTTACTTCATGCAGACTAATCCATTTCTAGGTTGAATAAGGAAAGGAAGGGAGACTTTACTATCCAAGAGAGTAGGCATCGAACCCGCATCTAGGTTGAGAAGGGGAAAATCAGTAGCTAAGGAACAAGTCTCGTGTCTATTGGTTGAAGAAGGGTAGAAAGGCATGACAACGCAATAGAGAATGACCAGGTCGATCGGTTTGTTGTCCTCACATAGGAAAAAGGTGGCTAAACATAACAAAAATGGGGCGTAATCCACATATGCTGCCTGGATATTTGTTGTTCTAGGAAACCATACCTCCCTCACCACTCTATGCGTCCATGGAGGTACATCGTACTGGTGCGCCCACTGTCCGAATGGGCCTCCCATGCTCTTAGTGTCACTTTTTTGCTCTTAGTATAACACCAACAGTCAAGTCAAGCAATGCTACTGCTAAAGTGATGCCACATTTAACTAATGCCGCACTCAGTCTAATGCCACTGATAAATTTAAGCAATGCCATTTAATGTCACTAGATACTGGATTATTTCAGGGTTAGCTATTGATTGTGGATGTATTAAAGATTTTTCAGCTAAGGCATTCTAATGCTACTGCACAGCCAGTATACCAACGATGAAACTTGTTACTACCTTCAGATTTTTGCACTGTTAATGCTTATAGATTACATACCTCACTTTCATGAGATAAGTTAATTTTTTTTGCAGTGTCACCAAAATGCCAAGGTGTCGGTGTCAAAACCGGCGGATCTCGGGTAGGGGGTCCCGAACTGTGCGTCTAAGGCGGATGGTAACAGGAAGGAGGGGACACGATGTTTACCTAGGTTCGGACCCTCTTGATGGAGGTAATACCCTATGTCTTGCTTGATTATTCTTGATGATATGAGTATTACAAGAGTTGATCTACCATGAGATCGTAGAGGCTAAACCCTAGAAGCTAGCCTATGGTATGATTGTCTCTTGTCCTACGGACTAAACCCTCTGGTTTATATAGACACCGGAGGGGGCTAGGGTTACACAAGGTCGGTTACAAGGGAGGAGATTTACATATCCGTATTTCCTAGCTTGCCTTCCACGCCAAGGAGAGTCCCATCCGGACACGGGACGAAGTCTTCAATCTTGTATCTTCATAGTCCAACAGTCCGGCTGTTCGGAGACCCCCTAATCCAGGACTCCCTCAGTAGCCCTTGAACCAGGCTTCAATGACGACGAGTCCGGCACGCAGTATTGTCTTCGGCATTGCAAGGTGGGTTCCTCCTCCGAATACTCCATAGAAGATTTCGAACACCAGAATAGTGTCCGGTTCTGCAAAACAAGTTCCATATACTACCGCAGAGAGAATAATATTTCCACAAATCTAATCTGCTGACACGTTTTGACAACATGACATCATGCCATGGCCCGGTCATTATTCGAACCGTTTTTCTCAACCAGCACCGCACATATCGCGAGGTGGTTTTCTTGACACGTCTTGTCAAAGCAGAGATCGTGTTCCCCTTATTACGGGATTCTCATCAATACGGACGTGGGTAACCCAACCGCGCCATCAATTACGGCGCTTGGGGAATAAGCGATTTTACCAGACAAGTGGGGAGGCGCATTGCCTCCTCTGCCCTTATAAAGGGACGAAGATTCACTCTTTTCATCCACGCCTTATTCCTCCTTGCTTACCCATTCCCGCACACTCGAGCTCTATCGCCCAAGCTTGCGTTCTTCTTCTCAAACCACTCCGAGCATGTCCGGAGCAGGAGGCAAGTGGATGGTCTCCTCCGTCACGGAGGAGAACATCAAAAAGTTACGGGAATCTGGATATCTGGCCGCGGATATAGCGCACCGGCTGCCAGATGCGGGCCAGATCATCCCAACGCCCGATCCCCATGAGAGGGTAGTTTTTCTTACCCATTTTGTCCGCGGACTGGGATTTCCTCTCCACCCGTTTGTTCGCGGGCTCATGTTCTACTACGGGTTGGATTTTCATGATCTGGCCCCCAATTTCATCCTCAACATCTCGGCGTTTATCGTCGTGTGTGAGGCCTTCCTCCGCATCAAGCCCCATTTTGGCCTGTGGCTGAAGACCTTCAATGTCAAACCGAAGGTGGTGGTCGGCCAGCAAGCGGAGTGCGGAGGCGCCATGGTGGGCAAGATGCCTAATGTCACCTGGCTCGAAGGCTCCTATGTGGAGACCATAAAGGGGTGGCAATCGGGGTGGTTCTACATCACCGAGCCACTCAACACCAACTAGGCGGCGGCCCCCGAATTTCGATCCGGAATCCCCACATGGCTCACCTCCTGGAAAGAGAAGGGCCTGTCCTGGGGTTCTTTGGTAGAGCTGACCGAACTCCAGACCTGCATCAGGAACATGATGAGCAAGAAGATCAAGCTCGTCAACGTGGTCCAGGTCATGCTCTTCGGCCGGATTCTCCCGTGTCAACGACGAGCATTCAATTTGTGGGAGTTCAACCCGGCCAAGCACCAGACGCTGCGAGAGCTCTATGACACGACACACGAGGACATCTGGAGGGTGCTGTTCAAGGGCGCCGAGGTACCTCCTTCCCTCATCAAGGACCTTGGACTCAGCGCAAAGCGCCGTGCCAATCCGGTAAGTCTTTATATTTCACAGGGTATCCATTTGCCCCAGTTTAATCATGTGCAGGATCTAAGCCCTCCATGCCTTTGACAGGACTGAGTGAAGACAGCAGAGCAGATCGATTGCCCCGCCCCCCTGCCGGAAGATCCTGCAGATGCTCTCCTGACGGAGATGCCGGTTCCGGCACCTTATGAGGTGCCGGTGAGGAAGGCCAAGAAGAAGGCCGTGGGGACCCGAAAGGGTCTCCGACGCAAGGTTGTATTGGACTCATCATCCGATAACTCTGACGCACCCTCCTCCCATGAAAACGAGGAGGAGGAAGAGAAAGTTCTCCCCCCAGTCGGGGAAGACAAGAAAAGGAAGTCCGACCCAACCGGGGAGGCCGAAGGGTCCAAGAAGGGCAAGACCCTCCCTCCGGAGTGCTCCACGACGGCCGCCTACAACGGCGATGAGTGGCTACCCAGGGTCAAGCCCCTGGCGAAGTCGTAAGTATCCAGACACCATAGTAATTCATGCTATGTTTTACTGCACTGCTTCTTCTCATGCCGAACATGATTATGTAGTCCGTCCCGAGCTCATCTCGACGTAACTTCGTCGAGCAGTTCGTTGGACTCATCAGATATGAACAGCGGTTCTCTTCCGACCGCCTCGACTCCTTGCCCTGCGGACAACGTCAAGGTGTTGTCTCAACAGGCACCAGGCCAAGGGGAGGCAGTCCTGGGGGCGCCTCGAGCGACCTTCCGGACCCTGGGCGCAAAGGGGGCCGGACTCCTATGGGCTCCATGTTCGGCCCCCAGCCGAACACTGCACCGGAATCTTCAGTGGTTTCGGACTCCGGCGGGCGACCCCCCGTTAAGGGGGGCAAGCCGCCCGTGCCGGTGTCCCCTGTCTATCCAGAGGCACCAGACAACTTGCTAGAAGCGCTTCGCACGCTTCCATCGATGAAGAGCACCGTACTATCATGAGTGCGGTGATCGAGAAAGTTCAGTCCGACAAAAACGAACTGACTGAAGCTTGCGCCAGCCTCCTAACATGCTTTGAGGTAAGCAATCAAAATATAAGAAAATATTACCGCATAGATAGTAGCCCCTGATGGTCTGTTCGACGTTCGAGTAGAAAGGCCGAATAGAGGATCAAATGATGACTCGGGAGTCTAATCAGAATATATCTATGTGTATGTGCAGGCTTCGCTGCTGGCCGCTGCCGCACGTACTGCGGAGGTCTCTGCGCTGAAGCAGGACCTGGACCGGTCCGAGAACGAGCTTGGCCTTACCAAGAGGCAGCTCGAGGAGAGCAAAGGTAAGCAATACCTTGTCTATATGAAATAAAAGAAGTTCGGTTGTAAAATAATAGGATCACCATGAATTTGTCAGGGGTCACGACTGAGGTGGCCGCCCTGAAGAAGGCGCTGTCCGAGGCCGAAGACAAAGCAGCCAAGGAACGCATCGAGCGGGAGAAGCAAGAAGCCCGAGTGGGCGAGGTGCAGCAAGAGCTCGAGGCTCTCGCCAAAAAACACGAGTCCTTGGAGCTCGACTCTAAGACGCGAGAGTCCGAGCTTGCACATGCGCTTGAAAGCGCCCGGAGCGCCAAGGCTGAAGCCCATAAGGCCCTCCAGGAAATTTATGCAGTGAAGAAGATAACAGCGGGTAAGGCATTCATTATGCAAAGCAAGCATGTGAAGGAAACTTTCCTTTTTCTTACCCGAGTTCGGAGCTCTCCAAGAGCATTCGCAGATCTTCCCTGCAGTGTACTGGATGCTGCAGAGTTTTACTGAGCTGAGGAGGGGAGCTCGACGGAGAATTTGTTCTGGTCTCAGTATACTGGGACCGAACACCCGACGCCCTTGAGCGACCAGCTGAAGCAATTGGTAGAGCTTCACAAGGCGGTCGAACAGGCCATGAGGGGCCTTATAGTCCGGATGTGGCCTGGCGAGCCCCAGTCTGGCAACTACTTTGGTTTCGTGAGGCGGCTTGTGGAGGCCTGCCCACGTCTTGAGGTTATAAAGCGGCCAGCCTGCATCGAGGGTGCGTGCAGGGCTTTTGCCCGGGCGAAAGTGCACTGGGTGAAGCTAGACGCCGTGAAGCTGGTGAAGGAGGGGTCGCCGGAGGGCAAGGAGCATCGCCACCCCAAGATGTACTATGAGAGTGTCCTGAAGGGTTCCCGCCTTGTGGCGGATGAATGTGCCAAGGATGTAATTTTTGAATGAACATGCTCGTGTGATCCCGTAATATGAAACAAGTAACGCTTTTTTAATTTAAAATATTACCTTCAGTGCGGCCGTTTATAAAATCTGAGAGTTGGCCAGTCGTCGGCTTCTGCCCCCATGTAACTAGTACTGGGGTGTTCGGGATAAACCTGAGCACTCTTAACCCCAATTTTGGGTCCTTCAAGGGAGGTGTTCAGCGCAACGAACCAGGCAATCGGACTATAATGCTTTATCACTCTCACTTAGCCATAGAAGCATACAATTTTAAATTTTGGCGAAGCCCCTGGTATTCGGAAGGCCGAATTTGGGGCGCTATACACGCCTATGCCGGACAAGGCTGACTCCTCGCCCGAAGCGGAAAAAGTCTTTAAGGACTTGAGACCTCTCAAACAGCGACCAGTCTCTCGCCTTATCATGCTAGTCAGTTTTCGGCTTTCTCTACTGAGGTGCTCGTCTGGAAGAACCGGGACACAATCACAGTAGTTCTCCCACCGCTACCTTAGCCGATATAGCGGAACGTAAGGTACCAAAGCATGGGAGCCGGGCAAACCCAACATTTGACCAAAGACATGATTCGGTGCTGATGCATATAATGCTATAAGTTCGGGGTGCCGCACTGTCGAAAGTGTTCAGACTTCTTGCGCCGTATTATGGGGTAAACGGAAGCCCCCGGCGTACTGACCGTACCCGAATTTACGGGTGCAGATTGTCATAAATGGACATAAAGGAAAAAAAGAATGAATAATGCAATAATAGACTAATGCTATGCATTGTTATTTAAATAATACGTCGAAGCGTACTGGTACAGGTAGTGCAATAAGCAGAAAGTAGGACTATTCAAAATTTCCTATCCAAGGGCAAGCTGCGTATGGATAGTAGAAAGCGGCTATTATTATAGACCACCTGGGGGTTCCCGTGTACATCTTAGCTTCTTGCCGCCTTGGTTATTCCTTCCCGTAATGTCTCCGACAATCATACTGCCAGAGAGGGCTTCCAGAGAGTTAGGCCCTGAAAGAGAAAAGAAATGATAAAGATATATAGCCCCTAGGGCGGTTAAGCCGAATTGTGAGGCGTGCCCTGATCGTGCCCCCGCCTATGTCCATGGTATTTTCAGTGCGTAATTATGTGCGCGCGGCACGAATTTAGTCTCTTGACTAGGACTGGGACGGGGGCCGAATTGCTAGGCGAGCTCTGAACGTGCCAGGCGATCCTGTTGCAGTTTACTCCGGACACGCTTGAAGGTGTTCGGGGGCTGTATCGCCGAATTAGTGGTTTGCCTTGAAAGGCTGCTTTGTGCTTCTGCTGCGAGGGCCGCAGTGTGCTCTTCCGTGCGGAGCGAGCGCTCTGTATTTCCATTCACTGTTATGACCCCCTGAGGTCCTGGCATCTTGAGGTTGAGGTATGCGTAATGCGGTACTGCATTGAATTTTGCAAATGCAGTTCATCCGAGCAGTGCATGATAGCCACTGCGAAACGGGATGATGTCAAAGATTAACTCCTCGCTTCGGAAGTTGTCCGGTGATCCAAAGACCACTTCCAGTGTGATTGAGCCCATGCAATGGGCCTCTACACCTGGGATGACGCACTTAAAGGTGGTCTTGGTGGGTTTGATACTCAAGGGATCGATGCCCATTTTTCGCACTGTATCCTGATAGAGCAGGTTCAGGCTGCTGCCGCTGTCCATAAGGACTCGAGTGAGGTGAAATCCGTCGATGATGGGGTCTAGGACCAGTGCGGCGGATCCACCATGACGGATACTAGTGGGGTGGTCCCTGTGATCAAAGGTGATCGGGCAAGCAAACCATGGGTTGAACTTTGGGGTGACGGGCTCCATCGCATAGACGTCCCTTAGTGCACGCTTCCGCTCCCTCTTGGGAATGTGGGTTGCGTATATCATGTTCACTGTCTTCACTTGTGGAGGGAAACCCTTCTGTCCTCCCATGTTCGGCGGACGGGGCTCCTCGTCGTCATCACTATGCAGCCCCTTGTCCTTGTTTTCGGCATTGAATTTGCCGGCCTGCTTAAACACCCAACATTCTCTGTTGGTGTGATTGGCTGGCTTGTCGGGGGTGCCGTGGATTTGACATGGGCGATCCAGTATGCGATCCAAACTGGACGGAGCCGGAGTACTTCTTTTAAATGGCTTTTTTCGCTGACAGGATCTAGAGCCTCTGAATCCGGCATTGACTGCCGTATCCTCATTGTTATCGCAATTATTGCGGCGCTTTGGTCTGTTACGACGTTGTCTGCCGTTGGCATCTTTGGTATCCAAAGTGCCCGGATTCCTCGAGGTGTTATTGCTGCGAGCCAGCCAGCTATCCTCGCCCGCAGAAAAGCGGGTCATGAGTGTCGTGAGGGCTGCCATAGACTTCGGCTTCTCCTTGCCAAGGTGGCGGGCAAGCCACTCGTCACGAATGTTGTGCTTGAATGCCGCTAGGGCCTCTGCGTCCGGACAGTCGACAATTTGGTTTTTCTTAGTGAGGAACCGAGTCTAGAATTGTCTGGCTGATTCCCCTGGCTGCTGAGTTATATGGCTCAATTCATCAGCATCCGGTGGTCGCACATAAGTGCCCTGGAAGTTGTCAAGGCATGCGTCTTCCAGATCGTCCCAACTGCCGACGGAGTCTGCTGGCAAGCTATTCAGCCAATGCCGAGCTGGTCCTTTGAGTTTTAGTGGGAGGTACTTGATGGCATGTAGATCATCACCGCGAGCCATGTGGATGTGAAGGAGGAAATCCTCAATCCATACAGCGGGATCTGTTGTACCATCATATGATTCGATATTTACGGGTTTGAAACCCTCCGGGAATTCGTGATCCATAACTTCGTCAGTGAAGCATAGGGGGTGTGCGGCGCCTCTGTGCCGGGCTATGTCACGATGCAGTTCATATGAGTCTTGTCTGCTGTATTCGGCCCGGCCGGATTTGCTTTTGGTGTATCCGGTGCGACGATCATCGTCCCGTGTTGGCGCGTGTGCCCGTGACCCTATATTGACCTTGCAAGTTTTGCCTTACTATCCAATACGTCTCGTAGGTCCCGTGTGTTGCCCCGGGCCTTGGTATTTTTGATTGAGTGGCGGCGGGGTGCAGGATGAACTTTAGGCTGAAACGCCTTTCTAGCTCGGCCATGCAGTGGCCAGTCAGCCGCATTGTACACTGGTGAATGAGGTTTCAATGCTTCCTCCTCGAGGTGAGGTAGCAGCCTGCATTTTGGGTAACTCTTGGAGGGGCTCTCGAGTTCATATTCCTCGGCCGCAAGGACTTCGGTCCATCTGTCTACTAGCAAGTCTTGATCAGCTTGAAGCTGTTGCTGCTTTTTCTTCAGGCTATTTGCCGTGGCCATAAGCCGGCGTTTGAAGCGCTCTTGCTTGACGGGCTCCTTAGGAACGATAAATTCTTCATCACCGAGGCTCGCCTCGTCTTCGGAGAGAGGCATGTAATTGTCCTCCTCCGGTTCTCCATCTGATGCCTGCTCTAGAGGGCTGGCTTGTTCATCCTCTGGCTCTACATCATGATGGAGGGGATTGTGATTGTCTTTGGCACTATCCGGAGTGTTATTATCTCCCGTGCCGGTATCACTACTTTTTCTATGGCGGGACTTAGAGCGGCGCTGCTGACGTCGGCGCTTGGGTTGCTTCTTGGAGGGGTCATCCTCCGCTGTCTCGTCGCCATTGCCTTCTTTAGGGGTGTCTACCATATACATGTCGTATGATGATGTGGCGGTCCAACGCCCTATGGGCGGTGGTCCCTGCTCGTCTCCTGCATCGTCGTCCATACAGTTGATGTCTTCGGAGTCGAAGTCGAGCATGTCGGTTAGATCGTCGACAGTGGCTATTAAGTGGGTGGTGGGTGGGCAGCGAATTTCTTCGTCGTCCGCATCCCATTCTTGCCAGAGATAGTTCGGCCAAGGTTCTCCTGACAGGGAGAGAGACCTTAAATAATTTAGCACATCGCCGAAAGGTGAGTGCTGAAAGATATCCGTGGAGGTAAACTCCATGATCGGCGCCCAGTCGGATTCGACGGGCACGGATGTAAGCGGATCGGAGTCCGTGGCCGGAGGTGAATCCAGAGGTTCGGCGACACGACTCTTGTAAGGGGTGAAGTCAGTATCCAACTCCATCGCCACTGAGAGTGCGGTCTCCATGGCAGGGTCTATCCCTCCGCTCTCAGATGGCGCGATTTGCTCTGAATTGACGGCTGGAGTAGTTGCAGATGCGATCTCCCGAACACTGTCCGACAGTAGAGTTACGTCGTGCTCGTCGCGACTATGCGGTGCACCTGACACGGGCTCGAATCCGTTGAAGATCAAGTCTTCGTGGATGTCGGCCGTGTAGTTTAAGTTTCTGAACCTGACCAGATGGCCAGGGGCGTAGCTCTCGATCTACCCCAGATGGCCAAGCGAATTGGCCTGCAGTGCGAAGCCGCCGAATACAAAGATCTGTCCTGGGAGGAAAACCTCACCCTGGACCGCATCATTACTGATGATCAAAGGAGCCATCAAACCTTATGGTGACGGCACAGTGGAACTCTCAACGAAAGCACCAATGTCAGTGTCAAAACCGGCGGATCTCGGATAGGGGGTCCCGAACTGTGCGTCTAAGGCAGATGGTAACAGGAAGCAGGGGACACGATGTTTACCCAGGTTTGGGCCCTCTTGATGGAGGTAATACCCTACGTCCTGCTTGATTGTTCTTGATGATATGAGTATTACAAGAGTTGATCTACCACGAGATC
This sequence comes from Triticum urartu, assembly GCF_003073215.2. Classification (NCBI taxonomy): domain Eukaryota; kingdom Viridiplantae; phylum Streptophyta; class Magnoliopsida; order Poales; family Poaceae; genus Triticum; species Triticum urartu. The sequence goes on from NC_053026.1 coordinate 270,961,889, forward strand.
GTAGAGGCTAAACCCTAGAAGCTAGCTTATGGTATGATTGTCTCTTGTCCTACGGACTAAACCCTCGGGTTTATATAGACACCGGAGGGGGCTAGGGTTACACAAGGTCGGTTACAAGGGAGGAGATTTACATATCCGTATTGCCTAGCTTGCCTTCCACGCCAAGGAGAGTCCCATCCGGACACGGACGAAGTCTTCAATCTTATATCTTCATAGTCCAACAGTCCGGCCAAAGGATATAGTCCGGCTGTCCGGAGTCCCCCTAATCCAGGACTCCCTCACAAGGCGCTGATGTCATTTTATTTTGGTTAAACTGCACAAAAAATTATTAAGACAAGAGGAAAGGTCAAGAGTGGGCACCTCCTAATCTGGTTGTTCTCTTGATTCGTTCGATCAAGTTTTTATGTTTGATCGATTATCAAGATTGGGATAGAAAATTTTAAGGTCCCCCCGAGTTCGAAATGATATTTACCTTGGAGGTACATGGTTTGCAATTTTTTTATACTGTCATTAGTTAATAATGCTAGTTACCTTCAGACTTTTGTATTTGGTTTAGTGCTCATGCACATCTAGTATACCAATTCTGAAACATGTTACCTTTACATTTTGTATTGTTAATTCTTATAGAAATCTTCCAGTGCCAGAGTTTATTGAAATCTGTTGAGTAAAACCATTATACTGTACCCTGTAATAAAATAACTACTCTACTGTTGCACTAGCCACTGGATTAGTGCATATTTGTAGTATTCAAAATTTCGAATGGTGTTGCATTAGCGTATGGACATAAATAAAGTGTGGCAAGCTTTCCCAGATATGTGCTCAAGAAAACTACTACCTGTTTTTCTAAATACTAGTAGACGTTTGGGTACTTTAAACTGAACCGCGAAAACGTCTTATATTAAGGAACATAGGGTGTAGAGTTCACTCAAATTATCCCGGTAAAGCTAGTCACACATTTGTTAAAATTAATGTTCATTATGTTATCGGAGGAGGTTTGTAAGTTTGTCTCTAATGCCTGTCGACTACATACCTGACATCATGATGTAATGTTAAGTCATTTCCTTTTGTACAGTGTCACTGAATTGTCAAGGCGGTGATGGCATTTTATTTTAGTTGAACTGCAAAAAATATGCTTAAAAGAAGAGGAAAGGTCAGGAATCGATCATTCTTTCAGAAAGAACTATATATGCCTTTCTGACATCAGCCTCTGTTGCCTTATTTATTCCTTCAAACAGGTGGTTAGAAATAGTCTTGCTACCTTTTCCCATTAAGAAATTGGAATGCTTATATTTGTGAGTCTATGCTTCAACTAGTGCCACTTTTATAGTAATCACACTTTCAATATCTATGCAAACAGGGATGCTCGATTTTAGTGGAACTGCACAAAAAGTCCAACTGGTTCAACATTAGGAGCATGTTTTCTTCCAAACCTTTATATCCAATTGGTGGCACTATGAGCTGTTCATTAAGAAGGTACATGGTTTGCTACTATCTTGCTACTCTTTTTGTACTGTCATTAGATAGTAATACTAGTGGTTTGCATGTGAATTTATTGGCAGGGTGGACCTACATTGGAGGTGCACGACAGGATCCAATGATTGGATGCTCAATTTCGGTTGTATCAATTTCACCTCTTCCATCACTTTGAACATGGATATCCTTGGTCTGATGAAGAATAGGCGCTATATTTCTGCCCTGAACAAGCAAATCAATTCAGTATGAAATTGTCTAGGGCAAAACATGACTGTATCAAATTGTCCAGTGAAAAACATGACAGATGCTAAGCGGAAGAGACATGTTTAAACCAAAAATACAAGGTGGGGTATATGTTTACTAGCTTCTTGATATTTGTGCAGACAGAGATGCCTGCCCGTTGCTATTTGGCAAACACACAAAGTGACCGCAATTTTGGTTGAACCGCACAAGTGAATAGTATAGTCACTGCATGCAGTGCCATTTGAAACTAGACATAGAAAGATTGGATAGTCACTTCATGGACTGCAGAAAAGTAGTACTGTACTATTTATTGGCCAACACTAGGTGCTTCATTGCTTTGGTCTAATTATACAATGGGCATCATTTTGCCTAAGTTAAAGTTTGTATTCCTAAAATAGTCTCGCCGTGTGATCAAGAGAAGACCAAATCATATTGAAGTGGATGTTCCTCCGTCATGTGTGGTTCATTCTCATGGTTCCAGCTGTTGGTGAAACCACTTACGTTTGCAAGAGGAATTGTAGACTTCACAAACAAATTTGTCTTTCAGTCTGTACTGAATGTTGGCCAAGAGAAGCATCCATGTTAGTAGGAAGAACATATGTTTTTTCTAGATCTTTGCTTTTGGAGCTACATATTTGTATATGATCTGTGAATCATTGACATGCATTAACATGTTGATCTTATGTATGGTAATCGTACTAGTTCATTTTAGTTGTGGCTCATCTTTGCTTTTGAAGCTACATATTTGTATATGATCTGTTAATCATTGAGATGCATTAACAGTTCCTTATATCTGTGCGCTCAGTGTTTACAAGTTACTGATCGATCACTAGCTAGCCTACTAATGCACTCCTGGCTGTTTTAGTTGCGACGCAAGATCCGAAGTGGCAGTTTTTTGAATAAAAATTCCCACCTCTGAAGAAACTGACAAGCTGCTCTGAAGAAAATGCCATGCGAATCTGAGGAAACTGCCAGCGAAAACATTCGCAAATGCCTTATCTCCCAGCTAAAGTTCATCAACTAATGCCCTCGGCTGCGACTCATTGCATGCTGCTCCGCTTACTGGCTGCAAGCGATTTTGAGTGCCTGCACGCAGCCGACCATAATTAAGGCAGCTAACTGATGCGAAAAAAGATGCGCTTTAATTGTTGCGGGCCTTTTAAAACCGTGGAATCATTATTGACAAGGATGGAGATTATTCAAGTGCACTCGTTTGACCGTCATGCCGGCGTGCGACCCAGCACGGACGGGACGGGATGGCACCGTTAGAATTTTAGTTTCTCTAGTTTTCCACGGCAAGCTGGCGCGCTAAGCCATGCCTGCTTAATTATGCATTGAATTCCGATGACCGTCGCGCTACCTTCCGCCTATAAGTACTGTTTCCCGGCCTTCTATGGTGGCACCGTGACCCAACTCGCCCTATCCTCATAAGCCCCCACCGGCCCGACGTCGCTCGCCACTTATCCTCGCTCTCGCCACATCCACCATGCCCCCGCCCGTCCGCGATAGGCAAGGCCGGAGGCGGTCACCGCCGGAACTAGTGTTCAGTTTTTCACCGGAAGGCAGACGGAGGGAGGAGGCATTCTATAGGTCTTTAGATGGCAATGCGGAGATCGAGGACTTGTTGGAGCGTGACCGCCTGGCGGAGGAGCAGGAGTTGTTGGAGCGCGACCGCTTGGCAGAGGAGCAGCGTATCGCCGATTTGCGCCGCCAGCGGCACATGGAGCAGCAACGCACCGACGCTCTGAGTCGCGAGCAGAGCGCCTGCACCTGGGCCGACTACTTGGAGGTCGGCGCCCGGCAAATAGCCCTGGAGGCTGTCAGGCACGCACACGTTCGCGACGCCGATTTTTACTAGCAGCTCGTCAAGTGGGTTTCCCTCTTAGAAGCCGAAGCTTCGGTGGACCACGCCGTCATGGAAAGGGCCAACGCGCGCGAGCAATGCGCCCTATCGCACCTTTGGCAAGTCCGAGGCGAGGCGGAGGACGCCAGTGCCGGCGTTTAGCATGTACCGCAGATGGTGGCCGGCATCGTCTAGTTAGCTAAGAGTAAGTTAGTACTTGTACGCTACTAGAGTATTAGTGGGAGTAGATAGTTAACTTGGCTATGATGGTTGTCAACGTGGAAGTTCAGTACTCTATATGTGGATCAGACCTGTTACTTTGCTCTGAATGTTGAACTTTCCGTTTGAACGTATGGAATGGGCTGTTATTTTTTTAAATGGGTTGTATTTGTCCTCCATGGGTTTAGAGGCTGACTTATGGGCCTACCAAGTTGAAGCGTACACAATCAGGAGATGATTGTACGTGGAGAGGATGACAGCAGGGACCCGCCAAGGTCATGGAAGTACGCAAGCAAGTGCCTCCTTATTTTAATCCAATAAAAAATGGCTCCTCCTAATGGATTTCTGACATCTGGGTCCCATGCCATTGTCAATGTAGTCTATAAATGAGAGAGTTCCACAACGGGCGGCTGACACGAGGGACCCAGCAGCTCGCCCAGTTATTTTTGTTTTGGGTTAATTTGATAAATGCCACTCCAAATCTGGTGTGTCTGAGAAATGCCACTGCAATTTCCAAACTTTGAAAAATGCCATTTCATGCCATTTCGAGTGGCATTTTTCGAAGTCTGGAGTGGCGTTTTTAAAAGTTTGCAAATTGCAGTGGCGTTTTCCAAAGTTTGAAAAAATTTCAGTGGCATTTTTCAGAGTTTGGAAATTTTAGTGGCATTTTTATGAATCGCCATATTTGTTGTGGCATTTATCTAATTTGTTTTTGAGACGGAAGCCAGGTGTCAACTGGACTGTGCGGGGCACTCTGGCCTGTCTAGACATCCTTCTCTTTTATGTTTACCACAGACCAGCCCAGTAGTTTTTTTTCTTTCTGAAAATGGCTAGCCCAGTTTTTTTGTGATTTGCCAAGTAAGTCGCTTTGTCAGGCCTCTTGGGCTGCAAATCTTTCAAGACGAGGAGAGCTTCATCCGGCTGGACGAGAAAATGGCCTATCAGTAATGAGAAATGGGCAGTACATTTTTAAAACACATCAAACCGGCAATTACTTTCAAATTTCTTTTTTTCATTTCAAGATTTTAAATTGCATTAATTTTTATGCGTGGACAATTTTTTGGATTTTATATTGATATACATTTATTTTTAAAATCAGTTTGAATGTGACTCGAAATTTCCGGATTAAAAACAGTTCGGACCGCACCGAAATATGCAACATTTCATATAATTTTTTAACCGTGGCCATAATATGGGCTGTAATGCTAACAAAAATAATATGTGCTCCAAAAAAACCTTCAAAATTAGCAAATGGGATGTAAAATATTAGAAATAATGGAAGATGGGTTGTATGCTGTTTTCCACAGATTTGAGGCTTTCCTAAAAAAAGGTTGACACACAAGCAGTGACTGTTGGATGTCCATCCAACGACCGTCGTGCTTCTTCAATCTCTTCTCTTCCTACTCTAGCCGCTCAAACAAGCGCCGGCGGGACTGCCTGCTCCCTCCTCCCCGCGGCCGGCTGTGCTGCCGCGCAGGCCTCACCGCCCCACCATACTCCCATCGCTGGCCTAGCCAGCCCTCTACTCACCCACACCTTCTGTTATTCTCCGGCGACGGCAGACGAACTAGTAAACCCTCGTACAGTCGTACCCCCCTCCACGTGGGAAACAACTTCCGAGTCTTCCCTGCCTCTGTGTCATTCCCTTCCTAGGCCTCACCGTCATCCACCACCCTGGTGCTCTCGGCGCGGCCTGGTCAACATGGTCAACGACCGACATGCATCTGAAGTGGACTGTACGTGGAGAGGCTGATAGTTGGGTCCACGGCCGCATGCAAGGAAATGCCTCATTACACACAAAATAATGATTCCTCCACCTGACATCTGGGACCCACCGAAAGGGCCTCTGTATTTCGCGGAAAAAACGTTACCGTCACTGACAGCTCGGACCCACCAGCTATATCTTCGCATGCAAGGAAGTGCGTCCTTATTATGCACAAAAAACGAATACTCCCCCTGCTAGCTGGGACCCAGTATAGTGGCAGGCTGACTTGTGGGCCTACTAAGTTGACGGGGACGAAGGGCTTTGCCAACTTAGTCAATATGCACGATTCTAGCTCCAGTGACCGTACGATGTCCATCCAACGACCGTAGTGCTTCTTCAACCTCTGGTCTTCTTGCTCTAGCCGCCCAAACCAGCGCCGGTCATGCCTCGTGCTCCTGCCTCCCGTGGCCGGCTGCGATGCGGCGGAGGCCTCACCGCCCCTACTACTCCCACTGCTGGCCAGGCCATCCCTGTACTCACCCACACCCCCTGTTATTCTGTGGCGACGGCAGCCTCACACCGCAGTGAACCAGTGAACCATCATACTCCTCTACGCGTGGGCATCCACTGCCGCATCTTCCTCGGCTCTGCATCGTCCCCTTCCTAGGCCTCACCGTCGTCCACCGCCCTGGTGTTCTCGGTGCGGCGTGGTCAACGTGGTCAAGGAACGACTTCCATCGGAAGAGTACTGTACGTGGAGAGGCTAACAGCTGGGTGCACGGCAGCCGCAAGGAAGTGCATCCTTATTACGCGGAAAATAATTATTCCTCCACCTGACAGCAGGTACCCACCGGACGGACCACCGTATTTGGCAAAAAAAACGTTTCCCCCCTGACTGCTGGGACCCACCGGACGGGCCATCGTATTTCTCGAAAAAACGTTCCCCCCGTTGTCAGCTCGGACCCACCGGAAGTGTCGCCTTATTACTCACAAAAAATGAATACTCCCCCTGCTAGTTGGGACCCACCTTGATGGGTGGCTGACTTGTGGGCCTACTAAGTTGACGGGGAGCAGTGCTTTGTCAACTTAGTCAATATGAACGATTCTAGCTCCAGTGACCGTACGATGTCCATCCAACGGCCGTTGTGCTTCTTCAACCTCTAGTCTTCTTGCTCCGGTCGTCCAGAGCAGCGCCGGTCATGCCGCATGCTCCTGCCTCCCGTGGCCGGCTGTGCTGCAGCGGAGGCCTCACCGCCCCTACTATTCCCACCGCTGGCCAGGCCCTACGGCGACGGCAGACTCACACCACAGCCGCACCAGTGAACCCTCGTAGTCCTCTCCGCGCGGGCTTCCACTGCCGCGTCTTCCCCAGCTTTGCGTCGTCCCCTTCCTAGGCCTCACCTTCGTCCACAGCCCTGGTGCTCTCGGCGTGGCGTGGTCAACGTGGTCAAGGAACGGCTTCCATCGGACATGGACTGTACGTGGAGAGGCTGACCAGCTGGGTCCACGGCCGTAGCAAGGAAGTGCCTCAATTATTCCTCCACCTAACAGCGGGGACCCACCGGACGGGCTACCGTATTTCATGAAAAAAATGTTTCCCCCTGACTGCTGGGACCCACCAGCTACATCTTCGCACGCAAGGAAGTGCGTCCGGGCAAAAAAAATGATTTGCCCCCTGACTACTGGGACCCACCAGCTACATCTTCGCACGCAAGGAAGTGCGTGACAGTCGGGACCCACCTGGTCGAAGCGTACGTAGCGTTGTCATTCTGGTCGCGAACGTGTACGTACATACTGGTCGATGTAGAGGCGCACATGTGTCGTAGTAGAGGCGCGCACGTAGCATGTACACGTGCGTACAACGACCAGTGTGCAAGAAAGAAAATACGGCCATGTACGTACATGCAGACAAGGTCTCGAACGCCTACTCATGCATACGTACGGCCAGGGCTCGTGTACGTGGCTAGGTCGGAACGGAGAAACAGCGTCGTCATCATGTTCATGGGGAGCCAACCGGCTGGGTCGGAACGGAATGCGTCGTCGTATTCATCAGGAGGGCTTGGACGGAACAACGATGGAAACGAGGCCTGGCGTACCGCAGAACGGAGGAAACAGCCTTGTGTTCGACTGGCCACGTTCGAAACGGGATCCTGTTTATCGGGAGGGGTCTGGCGTACCGCAAAACAGAGGAAACGGACCTCCTACGGTCGAAACGGGGGTCCTGTTGATTGGGAGGGGTGTGGCGTACCGCAAAACGGAGGAAACGGACTTGTGTTGGAGCGCTACGGTCGAAACGGGGGTCCTGTTCATTGGGAGGGGTGTGGTGTACCGCAAAACGGGACTCCATGGGATACTGTTCATCTCCACCGTCGACCCCCTCCAGCCTCCACAGGCTACTGTTCATCCACCGTCGACCTCCTCCAGCCTCCACCTGTGACTGTTCATCCACGGGCTCCTGTTCATCCAGCCTCCACCCCGCGCTACTCCACCGGCTACTGTTCAACCAGCCCTCTACACGAGCTCCTGTTCAACCACCCCTCCACGGGCTACTGTTCATCTAGCCCTCCACCGTCTACTATTCATCCTTCCCTCCACGGGGTGGTCCTGTTCATCATGCCCTCCACGGGGTCCTGTTCATCCAGCCCCAACCGACTCGATCGATCGGGGTCCTGTTCATCCAGAGGCTACACCACGGGGTCCTGTTCATCCACCGCCACCGGGAACCGTTCATCCAAACCCCCCAGCACGCTTACTGTTCATCCAGAGGCAGCATCGATTGGCTTCAGTTAGCAGCAGTAGCAAAGGAATTGCTTGATCGGGTTCAGTTAACAGCCATCGATCGATCGCTCAGGTTTAGTAACGCGTAGCCTGCAGTGCAATCGCTCGGGTTCAGTTAGAGCCCAACGCCTCGCACCCACACGCGTGCGTGTATGAGGAAACACGCATCGCTCGGCCCCGACCACCCACCGTAACCGGGAACACCCCGATATTTTCCTCGCCCTTGCTTCTACCACGGTTTTTTCCGTCATGGACAGCCCAAAGAATGTCATGCAACTGCGTCTCCGGCCCGCCCAGGACGAAAAGCCCATTTTCTGTCATGATTTTTTGTCATAGAAGTAGGACCCCACCACATCTATGATGGTACCAGGTTTTGTCACAATTATCGTCATAGAAGTGTCATAGGTATGACAGAAAAAAATTTGTTCAGCCCAAAATGTCACGAATGTGTCTTTTTTTGTAGTGTCAGTGGCTACGGAGGCTTCTGGCGGCGGAACTCCTGATCTATTCTGTTCCTCGATGTTTTTAGGGTATGTGGATATATATAGGAGGAAGAACTATGTCGGTGGAGCAACGAGGGGCCCACGAGGGTGGAGGGCGCGCCCTCCTGCCTCGTGGCTGCCTCGTTGATTGCTTGACTTCCACTCCAAGTCTCCTAGATCATGTTTGTTCCAAAAATAATGCTCCCGAAGGTTTCATTCCATTTGGACTCCGTTTGATATTCCTTTTCGACGAAACTCTGAAATAGGCAATAAAACAACATTTTGGGCTGGGCCTCTGGTTAATAGGTTAGTCCCAAAAATAATATAAAAGTGTATAATAAAGCCCATAAACATCCAAAACAGATAATATAATAGCATGGAACAATTAAAAATTATAGATACATTGGAGACGTATCAGCATCCCCAAGCTCAATTCCTGCTCGTCCTCGAGTAGGTAAATGATAAAAAAGAATTTTTGATGTGGAATTCTTCCTAACATATTTCTCAATGTAATTTTTCTTTATTGTGGCATGAATGTTCAGATCCGAAAGATTCAAGATATAATTTTAATATTGACGTAGAAATAATAATACTTCAAGCATACTAACTAAGCAATCATGTCTTCTCAAAATAACATGGCCAAAGAAAGTTACCCCTACAAAATCATATAGTCTGGCTATGCTCTATCTTCATCACACAAAATATTTAAATCATGCACAACCCCGATGACAAGCGAAGCAATTGTTTCATACTTTTGATGTTCTCAAACCTTTTCAATCTTCACGCAATATATGAGCGTGAGCCATGGACATAGCACTATAGGTGGAATAGAATGGTGGTTGTGGAGAAGACAAAAAGGAGAAGATAGTCTCACATCAACTAGGCGTATCAATGGGCTATGGAGATGCCCATAAATAGATATCAATGTGAGTGAGTAGGGATTGCCATGCAACGGATGCACTAGAGCTATAAGTGTATGAAAGCTCAAAAAGAAACTAAGTGGGTGTGCATCCAACTCGCTTGCTCACGAAAACCTAGGGCATTTTGAGGAAGCCCATCATTGGAATATACAAGCCAAGTTCTACAATGAAAGATTCCCACTAGTATATGAAAGTGACAACATAAGAGACTTTCAATCATGAAGATCATGGTGCTATTTTGAAGCACAAGTGTGGTAAAAGGATAGTAGCATTGCCCCTTCTCTCTTTTTCTCTCATTTTTTGTTGTTTTTTGTTGTTTTGGGCCTTCTCTTTTTTATGTCCTCTTTTTCTTTTTTATATATTTTCGTTCGGAGTCTCATCCCGACTTGTGGGGGAATCATAGTCTCCATCATCCTTTCCTCACTGGGACAATGATCTAATAATGATGATCATCACACTTTTATTTACTTACAACTCAAGAATTACAACTCGATACTTAGAACAAAATATGACTTTATATGAATGCCTCCGGCGGTGTACCGGGATGTGCAATGACTCATGAGTGACATGTATGAAAGAATTATGAACGGTGACTTTGCCACAAATACGATGTCAACTACATGATCATGCAAAGCAATATGACAATGATGGAGCATGTCATAATAAATGAAACGGTGGAAAGTTGCATGGCAATATATCTCGGAATGGCTATGGAAATGCCATAATAGGTAGGTATGGTGGCTGTTTTGAGGAAGATATATGGTGGGTTTATGGTACCGGCGAAAGTTGTGCGGTACTAGAGAGGCTAGCAATGGTGGAAGGGTAAGAGTGCGTATAATCCATGGACTCAACATTAGTCATAAAGAACTCACATACTTATTGCAAAAATCTATTAGTTATCGAAACAAAGTACTACGCGCATGCACCTAGGGGGATAGATTGGTAGGAAAAGACCATCGCTCGTCCCCGACCGCCACTCATAAGGAAGGCAATAAATACATAAATCATGCTCCGACTTCATCACATAACGGTTCACCATACGTGCATGCTACGGGAATCACAAACTTCAACACAAGTATTTCTCAAATTCATAACTACTCAACTAGCATGACTCTAATATCACCATCTCCATATCTCAAAACAATCATCAAGTATCAAACTTCTCTTAGTATTCAATGCACTTATATGATAGTTTTTATTATTGCCATGTTGTTCTAAAGGACTCTCAAAATAATATAAGTAAAGCATGAGAGATCAATTATTTCTATAAAATAGAACCACCGCCGTGCTCTAAAAGGATATAAGTGAAGCACTAGAGCAAATGACAGACTACTCCGAAAGATATAAGTGAAGATAAATGAGTAGTCAAATAATTATGCAACTATGTGAAGACTCTCTAACATTTAAGAATTTCAGATCTTTGTATTTTATTCAAACAGAAATAAAAACAAAATAAAATAAAATGATCCTCCAAGAAAAACACATATCTTGTGGCGAATAAAAATATAGCTCCAAGTAAAGTTACCGATGAATGAAGACGAAAGAGGGGATGCCATCCGGGCATCCCCAAGCTTAGGCTCTTGGTTGTCCTTGAATATTACCTTGGGGTGCCTTGGGCATCCCCAAGCTTAGGCTCTTTCGACTCCTTATTCCATAGTCCATCGAATCTTTACCCAAAACTTGAAAATTTCACAACACAAAACTTAACAGAAAACTCATAAGCTCGGCTAGCGAAAGAAAACAAAACACCACTTCAAGGTACTGTAATGAACTCATTCTTTATTTATATTTGTGTTAAACCTACTGTATTCCAACTTCTTTATGGTTTATAAACTCTTTTACTAGCCATAGATTCATCAAAATAAGCAAACAACACATGAAAAACAGAATCTGTCAAAAACATAATAGTCTGTAGTAATCTGTAACTAACGCAAACTTCTGGAACCCCAAAAATTCGAAAATAAATTTCTGAACGTGAGGAATTGATCTATTAATCATCTGAAAAAAGAATTAACTAAATAGCACTCTCCAGTAAAAATGGCAGCAATTCTCGTGAGCGCTAAAGTTTCTGTTTTTTACAGCAAGATCGCAAAGACTTTCCCCAAGTCTTCCCAAAGGTTCTACTTGGCACAAACACTAATTAAAAGCATAAAACCACATCTAAAAAGAGGCTAGATGAATTATTTATTACTAAACAGGAACAAAAAGCAAGGAACAAAAACAAAATTGGGTTGCCTCCCAACAAGCGCTAATGTTTAACGCCCCTAGCTAGGCATGATGATTTCAATGATGCTCACATAAAAGATAAGAATTGAAATATAAAGAGAGCATCATGAAGAATATGACTAGCACATTTAAGTCTAACTGTAACATCCCAAATTTTCAATTTGGAATGTTATACATTAGATCATCATTGCATATCATATTTTATTGCTTTTGGTGGATCCTAGAAATTCTACGCAACTCAAGGACCCTCGGAGAGAGTTGGGGATTTCGTTATTTTCATATTTGAGTTTTCTCAAATTTTGAAAAATAGGATCATTTGATTTTATTTATTTTATCTTCAATTATTTCTATTATCAAAATATGAGAGAGGGAATAAAATGACTTTCCCAAAAATAAATAAATATTGAGGATTTAATAAAAAAATCAAATAAGGTTTTATTTTGGTTTTATTTGCTATTTTATTTGAATTTAGGAAAAATTGCACATTTTCAAAAATTGCATTTAGAGTCAAAAAAATGTTCATCCTGTTCTAAATATTTTATTTAGACGGAGAAAATTTGTTTTGGCATTCTTAGATGTTTATTTATTTTTCTAGAATTTTTTTAGGCGCAGCGAAATTGTTTAAAAAAAACCCCGCCCCTGACTGGGCCTAGGGCCCAGCCGAGCCAGGCCGGCCCAAGCCGCCGCCGCCGCCTTCCCCGCCGGACTAGAGGAGGAGTCCGAGCCGGAGCCGCCTTGCGCCACCGACCCCCTCCCCAAGTCAACCCCCCTCCTTTAAATAGCCACCCCGGGGCCCCCCCTGGAGCCCCGAGCCGCCGCCGCCACGCATCCCCGCTGCCAGCCGCCGCACGCGCCGCATGCCACCGCCGCCCCGCGCCGCTGTAGTCGCCGACCCGCCGGAGCCCCGCCGGACCGAGCCGAGGTAGCCGCCCCGCCGCCCGGTTTTCTGAGAAAAACTGATCCGTTTTTTAGAAAACCCTAGTTTTCGTTTTTTTAAATAGATCGTTTTTCTCCGGTTTATTTATTTAGCGAGCGCCCGCTCGTCTGTTTGTTTTACTGAACGCGTTTTTCGTTTAGTTTCTGTTAACGAACGTTCGTTCGTTAACCGTTCGTCGTTTTTCTTTTTCTCGGATTAAATCCGCGGTTTTTCTGATCGCGATCTCTGATCCGATGTTCGTTCTAGTTTAACTTTTCGCTCGTTTATCAGAATCAGGCGATTCAAGTGCCTGGAGTTTCATCTCGAAACCCTCTTTCCGTTTAACCAACTTAGACAAGTTTTTGCCACAGTAAAAATTTCCCTAGATCCAGAATAGTAAACGAAGCTTGTTTCTTTGGCCATTGTTTTTCATTGCTTCGTTCATTTTAGTTCTTTTTGCCAACCGGAGTTCTTAAGTTGAACTTTCTGGTTAGGTCTTTTATTTGAGTTTTACCTGTGCATTAGTTGAGTTCTTATTGTATGCTTGTTTGTTTGCAATAGAGTATCCAGAGTGCGCCGCTTGCTACTTCGAATCGCTAGGTTTCCCGGATCATCAGCAAGGCAAGTAACACTTTGATCATACCTCCTACTACCCAGTTTTATTGCATTAGACCAATCCTCACACATTGCATGATTAGGATATAATTATATTTTGGGTTTGGGGAGTAGTTGAGGTAGAACCTATTACTTGTTTATTATCAAACCTTTGGGAGTTACTCTACGTTTGCTTATTATTGCCATGCTATGCTAGTAGACGTGGATTGGGTGAGTGTATCCATGACAGATGTGAGATTGTTAATTAATGGTTTATTTAAGGTGGCAACCTAAACACACATCTGGGTGGATTGAGGCACCTGGGTATTCCAAGATTGCCTATTTTCTTTTGGACCGCCACCGAGGCTCAAAGGGATCATGAGATTATTCATGCTAGAAACTTCCGTGTGCAGCCACAAGCTACTATGGGCTCTAGCATAGTTGACTAAGTCGTGCGAACTCTTACAGTGGTAGACTAGCAGATGTAGGGGATGTAGGTTGGTACGGTCTACCCGTTCGTAAGGTGCTAGTGCTTCTGAAAGACTATGTCTCGGTCATCCGTTTCTCAAACACCATGTAGTGCGAGAAATCCAATGGAGGAGATTTGGTCTTGTGGGGAAAAGTGCGCAAACCTCTGCAGAGTGTATAAACTAATCATGGTTAGCCGTGTCCCCGGTTATGGACATCTTGAGTATCTAGTACCTGGATTATCATGTGAATCTCATCATGTTACTTTAATTAATTTTTGTTGGGTTTTTAATGATGATGCTTAATTGGGATTGAGAATGCTGTCAACCATTCTCAATGTTTAACAACTACCATGATAGTTAAATAAAATTTATTCCTTTGCAGTAGGGAAAAATTGGCTTTACGCAAAACTGTAACCATAGAGCTTTCCACCAGCCATAAATGCATATAGAATAGCCATATTCTTCTATTACTCTCTATGTGTTACATTGCCAGCATATTCCATGTGCTGACCCATTTTGGGCTGCAACGTTAATGTTGCAGACTTTTCAGACGATGATTAAGGTGCCTTTAGGTCGTGGTTCTATACTCAGTGATGCCATTGGAGTTGATGGACTCACTTATCTTCCAAGCCTTCCGCTGTTATCGTTATTAGATGGCCTTAAGCCATATTTATTTTAATATGTTCTCTTCTGAGACACTAGATGTAATAGGTGTGTGATTGCCACTCTGTTATAAATCCTTCAAGTACTGTGTGGTGTCAGCATTACTGATCCAGGGATGACACCTGAGCAGAGAGATTGGACCGTTTGAGGTTTGGTCGCTACACTAACCCACTTCCTATACATAGGGATTTTGTGAGCAAACAACTTATGGGAACAATAATCAACTAGCATAGGAAGGCAAAACAAGCATAACTTTAAAACTTTAAGCGCATAGGGAGGAAACTTGATATTATTGCAACTCCTAAAAGCATATATTCCTCCCTCATAATAATTTTCAGTAGCATGATGAATGAATTCAACAATATAACCATCACATAAAGCATTCTTTTCATGATCTACAAGCATAGAAATTTTATTACTCTCCACATAAGCAAAATTCTTCTCATTCAAAATAGTAGGAGCATGATAAGAAACTCGAATACTATAAATTGTTTCCAAATTAAAACAGTAATGTTCAGAAAAAGGGTAATCATAATCATGACAAGTTTTATAAGTATAATCATCACTACTTTTTATAGCATAAGTATCATCACAATAATCATCATAAGTAGCAACTTTGTTCTCATCATAATCAATTGAAACCTCTTCCAAGATAGTGGAATCATTACAAAATAAAGTCATGACCTCTCCAAATCGACTTTCATGATTATCACAATAAGATTCAACATCCTCCAAAATAGTGGGATCATTACTTCCTAAAGTTGACACTCTTCCAAACCCACTTTCATCAATATAATCGTCATAAGTAGGAGGCATGCTATCATCATAATAAGTTTGCATATCAAAACTTGAGAGACTACAAATATCATCTTCATTAAACATAGCATCCCCAAGCTTGGGACAAACATTAATTGCAGCAAATATATTTTCAAACTTGTCATTTTCATCAAACATAGCATCCCCAAGCTTGGGCCTTTTCATATCATAAGCATAATCACTCTCATCATTGATAGTATGGATAGCACCAATAGTATAACAATTATCATCATCAAAATGAGTAATAGGAGCAACATCATTAGGGAGGGATACCTTTTCACCTTTATTTCTCTGTCTTTTCTTTTTCTTCTTCACATTATGTGTGGGTTCGATCCTCTTTTTGGAGCTCCTTATTGATGAGATTGGTTGAATAGAAGGCTCCTCCTCGTTACCCGATTCATCATAAGAAATAATAGGAGGATATTGGGAAGCCTCTTCCCTTTCATTAGTATTCTCTTCATCCTCTATTTGTTTCCTTTTCTTTATATAATTGGCAATATAAGGATTTTCAATGCAATTCACCGCACAGTACATAAAAATTTCTTGTAGATCAATATCGAGGAATTTCTCAAGGTTATATTGTGGAATATGCTTAGTTATATGTTTCATTTCTTCATAACCCAAAAGCAAACTAAGTTCATTATGATGTGCAAGGGAAATCAAATCATCACAATTTTTGGACACGATACGATCATGAAACAATTTGCATTGGAGATTTAAATGACCATGTTCATTGCAAAGTTCACAAGTATGGTGAAGAAATTTTAATCTTTCAGCACAAGCATCTAGCCTTTCTTGCAACCATTTAGTTTCCAAATACTTATGCCTCTTGCAAAATCTATTTTCCCTAATTGGTGTGTACTTGCAGGCTCTATATATTCCACAAAAGTTGACATGCTTATAAGAGACATTTTCATCATGACTAGTGCAATCATCATTAGTACTATGGATATTCAAGGAGTTCATACTAACAACATTGCAATCATGCTCATTATTCAAAGATTTAGTGCCAAACATTTTATAGACTTCTTCTTTTAGCATTTGAGCACAATTTTCCTTTCCATCATTCTCACGAAAGATATTGAAAAGATGAAGCGTATGAGGCAAACTCAATTCCATTTTTAGTTTTCTTTTATAAGCTAAACTAGTGATAAAACAAGAAACAAAAAGATTCGATTGCAAGATCTAAAGATATACCTTCAAGCACTCACCTCCCCGGCAATGGTGCCAGAAAAGAGCTTGATGTCTACTACCGAACCTTCTTGTATATGCTGTTGGGCCTCCAAGTGCAGAGGTTTGTAGGACAGTAGCGAATTTCCCTCAAGTGGATGACCTAAGTTTTATCAATCCATGGGAGGCCTAGGATGAAGATGGTCTCTCAAACAACCTTGCAACCAAATAACAAAGAGTCTCTTGTGTCCCCAACACACCCAATAAAATGGTAAATTGTATAGGTGCACTAGTTCGGCGAAGAGATGGTGATACAAGTGCAATATGGATGGTAGATATAGGTTTTTGTAATCTGAAAATATAAAAACAGCAAGGTAACTAATGATAAAAGTGAGCACAAACGGTATTGCAATGCTAGGAAACAAGGCATAGGGTTCATACTTTCACTAGTGCAAGTTCTCTCAACAATAATAACATAATTGGATCATATAACTATCCCTCAACATGTAACAAAGAGTCACTCCAAAGTCACTAATAGCGGAGAACAGACGAAGAGATTATGGTAGGGTACGAAACCACCTCAAAGTTATCCTTTCTGATCGATCTATTCAAGAGTCTGTAGTAAAATAACATGAATCTATTCTTTCCGTTCAATCTATCCTAGAGTTCATACTAGAATAACACCTAAAGACACAAATCAACCAAAACCCTAATGTCACCTAGATACTCCAATGTCACCTCAAGTATCCGTGGGTATGATTATACGATATGCATCACACAATCTCAGATTCATCTATTCAACCAACACAAAGAACTTCAAAGAGTGCCCCAAAGTTTCTACCGGAGAGTCAAGACGAAAATGTGTGCCAACCCCTATGCATAAGTTCACGAGGTCACGGAACTCGCAAGTTGATCAGCAAAACATACATCAAGTGGATCACGTGATATCCCATTGTCACCACAGATAAGCACATGCAAGACATACATCAAGTGTTCTCAAATCATTAAAGACTCAATACGATAAGATACTTCAAAGGGAAAACTCAATTCATCACAAGAGAGTAGAGGGGGAGAAACATCATAAGATCCAAATATAATAGCAAAGCTCGCGATACATCAAGATAGTACCACCTCAAGAACACGAGAGAAAGAGAGATCAAACACATAGCTACTGGTACATACCCTCATCCCCGAGGGTGAACTACTCCCTCCTCGTCGTGGAGAGCATCGGGATGATAAAGATGGCCACCGGAGAGGGATTCCTCCCTCCGGTAGAGTGCCGGAATGGGTCTAGATTGGTTTTCGGTGGCTACGGAGGCTTCTGGCGGCGGAACTCTCGATCTGTTCTGTTCCTCGATGTTTTAGGGTATATGGATATATATATATATATAGGAGGAAGAAGTACGTCGGTGGAGCAACGAGGGGCCCACGAGGGTGGAGGGCGCGCCCAGGGGGGTGGGCACGCCCCCTGCCTCGTGGCTGCCTCGTTGATTGCTTGACTTCCACTCCAAGTCTCCTGGATCATGTTTGTTCCAAAAATAACGCTCCCGAAGGTTTCATTCCGTTTGGATTCCGTTTGATATTCCTTTTCGACGAAACTCTAAAATAGGCAATAAAACAACATTTTGGGCTGGGCCTCCGGTTAATAGGTTAGTCCCAAAAATAATATAAAAGTGTATAATAAAGTCCATAAACAACCAAAACAGATAATATAATAGCATGGAACAATAAAAAATTATAGATACGTTGGAGACGTATCAACAGCCCACCTAAACTCCCTTCCGACCGAAACCATTGGATCGCGATCGGAGGGTCCTGAAACCGCCAAAATCCCTAACCCCAGACCCCTGCCTATTTAAGTAGGTCTCCCCATTCCATTTCTAGACAAACCCTAGCCTAGCCCCTGCCCCACCTACCTACAGCCACCGCCACCCTCCTCCTCGTTTTCCGGCGCCCTCCACCTCCATTGTGCCACTTGGTAGCATCCCAGTGGTCGCGCAACCATAGCTGCCGACCCTCCTATCCCCGCGCGCCACGTGGCCCAGACGACTTCCTCTATCCACCCCAGCACCGCCGTGGCCCTACGGGACCACGGCCGGCCCATCTGCCCTGGGTCACCTTGCCTCCGATTCTGCACCTTGCCCCGCTGCCACTCACCGGAGCTCCGCCCACGCCACCGCCTCGCCCAGCCCCTCCTCGGCCTCCACCTTGCCGCCGCCGCACATCCCGCGCCCCGGGGCCTCCCCTGCAGGGCGCCTCCTCGCCGCCATGAAGGCCCGTCGGCTAGCCACTTCGGCCACCTCCCTCGCTTTTCCCGTTGACCTCACCACCTTCTCCTACTCCGGCGCCGCCGCCGGTGGCCACCACCCGGATCCGCCCTGCGCCCCATTCCCGGTCTCCTCCGTCACCGGTCGCCACCATCTCACCGTCGCCCTACCACGCCCGCTGCCGTTGATGTCCTAGGTCCGGCGAGATCCAGAGAACCCGCGACTGGATCGCTGCTACTTGTTGAACTTGCGTTGGTTTTTCCCTTGAGGAAAGGGTGATGCAGCAAAGTAGAGACAAGTATTTCCCTCAGATAAGAACCAAGGTATCAATCCAGTAGGAGAAGAACGTGCAAATCACCAATACCTACACAAACAATCAAACACTTGCACCCAACGCGATAAAGGGGTTGTCAATCCCTTCACAGTCACTTGCAAAGGTGAGATCTGATAGAGATCGATAAAAGATAAAATATTTTTGGTATTTTTGGTTTATAGATCTGAAAATAAAAGATTGCAAAATAGTAGATTGGAAACTAATATGATGAAAAATAGACCCGGGGGCCATAGGTTTCACTAGAGGCTTCTCTCATGAAGGCAAGTAATATGGTGGGTGAACAAATTACTGTCGAGCAATTGATAGAAAAGCGCACAGTTATGACGATATCCAAGGCAATGATAATGCAATATAGGCATCACGTCCATGTCAAGCAGACCGACTCCTGCCTGCATCTAGTACTATTACTCCACACATCGACCGCTATCCAGCATGCATCTAGAGTATTAAGTTTATAAAGAATGGAGTAACGCCTTAAGTAAGATGACATGATGTAGAGGAATAAGCTCATGCAATATGATATAAACTCCATCTTTTTATCCTTGATGGCAACAATTCAATACGTGTCTCTCTACCCCTACTTTGTCACTGGGTGAAATCACACAAGATTGAACCCAAAGCTAAGCACCTCTCCCATTGCAAGAAAAACCAATCTAGTTGGCCAAAACAAACTGATAATTCGAAAAGAAATACAGAGATATCAAATCATGCATATAAGAATTCAGAGAAGATTCAAATAATATTCATAGATAAGCTGATCATAAATCCACAATTCATCGGATCTCGACAAACACACCGCAAAAGAAGATTACATCGAATAGATCTCCAAGAACATCGAGGAGAACATGGTATTGAGAATCAAAGAGAGAGAAGAAGCCCTCTAGCTACTAGCTATGGACTCATAGGTCTGAGGTAAACTACTCACACTTCATAAAAAGGGCAATAGAGTTGATGTAGATGTCCTCCGTGATCGAACCCCCCTCCGGCAGGATGCCGAAAAAGGCCCCAAGATAGGATCTCACGGGAACAGAAGGTTGCGGCGGTGGAAAAGTGTTTTCGTGTATGCTTCTAGTGTTTCTGGAAAAGATGTGGATATATAGGGCAAAGGGCTAGGTCAGAGGAGTCCCGAGGAGGTGGCAAGGTAGGGGGCACACCCTGTACCCTTGCCGCTGCCTCGCAGCTCTTCTAACTTGGACTGCAAGTCCCCTGGGTGTCTTGTGGTCCAAGAAAAATCATCGTGAAGTTTTATTCCATTAGGACTCCATTTGGTATTCCTTTCCGCGAAGCTCAAAAACAAGGAAAAATAGAAACTGGCACTGGGCTCTAGGTTAATAGGTTAGTCCAAAAAATAATATAAAATAGCATATTAATGCATATAAAACATCCAAAACAGATAATATAATAGCATGGAATAATAAAAAATTATAGATACATTGGAGACGTATCAAGCATCCCCAAGCTTAATTCCTGCTCGTCCTCGAGTAGGTAAATGATAAAAATAGAATTTTTGATGTGGAATGCTACCTAACATATTTATCCATGTAATTTTATTTATTGTGGCATGAATTCATATCCATAAGATTCAAAACAAAAGTTTAATATTGACATAAAAACGATAATACTTCAAGCATACTAACAAAGCAATTATGTCTTCTCAAAATATCATGGCCAAAGAAAGTTATCCCTACAAAATCGTATAGTCTGGCTATGCTCCATCTTCATCACACAAAATATTCAAATCATGCATGACCCCGATGACAAGCCAAGCAATTGTTTCATACTTTTGATGTTCTCAAACTTTTTCAACTTTCATGCAATACATGAGCGTGAGCCATGGACAAAGCACTATAGGTGGAATAGAATATGGTGGTCGTCGAGAAGACAAAAAGAAGGAGATAGTCTCACATCAACTAGGAGTATCCACGGGCTATGGAGATGCCCATCAATAGATATCAATGTGAGTGAGTAGGGATTGCCGTGCAATGGATGCACTAGAGCTATAAGTTTATGAGAGCTCAAAAAGAAACTAAGTGGGTGTGCATCCAACTCACTTGCTCACGAAGACCTAGGGAAATTTGAGGAAGCCCATCATTGTAATATACAAGCCAAGTTCTATAATGAAAAATTTCCACTAGTATATGAAAGTGACAACATAGGAGACTCTCTATCATGAAGATCATGGTGCTACTTTGAAGCACAAGTGTGGAAAAAGGATAGTATCATTGCCCCTTCTCTCTTTGCTCTCATTTTTTCTTTTTTATTGGTGGGCTTCTTGGCCTCTTTTTATTTTTTGTAAAGTCCGGAGCCTCATCCCAACTTGTGAGGGAATCATATCTTCCATCATCCTTCCTCACATGGGACAATGCTCTAATAACGATGATCATCACACTTTTATTTACTTACAACTCAAGAATTACAACTCGATACTTAGAACAAAATATGACTCTATATGAATACCTCTGGCGGTGTACCGGGATGTGCAATGACTCAAGAGTGACATGTATAAAAATTATGAATGGTGGCTTTGCCACATATGTCAACTACATGATCATGCAAAGCTATATGACAATGATGGAGCGTGTCATAATAAACGGAACGGTGGAACTTTCAGGGCAATATATCTTGAAATGGCTATGGAAATGCCATAATAGGTAGGTATGGTGGCTATTTTGAGGAAGGTATAAGGTGGGTGTATGGCACCGGTGAAAGTTGCGTCGTACTAGAGAGGCTAGCAATAGTGGCAGGGTGTGAGTGCGTATAATCCATGGACTCAACATTAGTCATAAAGAACTCACATACTTATTGCAAAAATCTATTAGTCACCGAAACAAAGTACTACGCGCATGCTCCTAGGGGATAGATTGGTAGGAAAAGACCATTGCTCGTCCCCGACCTCCACTCATAAGGAAGACAATCAATAAATAAATCATGCTCCAACTTCGTTACATAACGGTTCACCATACATGCATGCTACGGGAATCACAAGCTTTAACACAAGTATTTCTCCAATTCACAACTACTCACTAGCATGACTCTAATATCACCATCCTTATATCTCAAAACAATCATAAGGAATCAAACTTCTCATAGTATTGAATGCACTTTATATGAAAGTTTTTATTATATCCCTCTTGGACGCCTATCATATTAGGACTAAATTCATAACCAAAGCAAATTACCATGCTGTTTAGAGAGACTCTCAAAATAATATACGTGAAGCATGAGAGTTCAATAATTTCTACAAAATAAAGCCACTACCGTGTTCTAAAAAGATATAAGTGAAGCACTAGAGCAAAATTGCCTAGCTCAAGAGATATAAGTGAAGCACATAGAGTATTCTAATAAATCATGATTCATGCGTGTCCCTCTCAAAAGGTGTGTACAATAAGGATGATTGTGGAAGACTAAAAAGTAAAGACTCATATCATACAAGACGCTCCAAGCAAAACACATATGATGTGGTGAATAAAAATATAGCCTCAAGTGAAGTTACCGATAGACGAAGACGAAAGAGGGGATGCCATCCGGGGCATCCCCAATCTTAGGCTCTTGCCACTCCTTATTCCATTGTCCATCAAATCTTTACCCAAAAATTAAAAACTTCACAACACAAAACTCAAGAGAAAATCTTATGAGATCCGTTAGTATAAGAAAATAAAATCACCACTTTTAGTACTATTGTGAACTCATTATTTATTTATATTGGTGTAATATCTATTGTATTCCAACTTCTCCATGGTTCATACCCTACTACCCATAGATTCATCAAAATAAGCGAACAACACATAGAAAAAATCTGTCAAAAACATAACAGTATGTAGTTATATGAATACTTTGAATACTTCTATAACTCCAAAAATTCCAAAAAATTAGGAAAACAGAGGGAATTTGTATATCAATCTTGTGTGAAAAATTCGGAATTTTATCACGCTCCTGTGTTTTAAAAAAATTCTAGGACTGGGTGCAAAATTTTCTGTTTTTCAGCAAGACCAAATCAACTATCACCGTAAGCCATCCCAAAGGTCTTACTTGGCACAAACACTAATTAAAACACAAAAGCACATCTGACCAGAGGCTAGATGAATTATTTATTCAAAAAACAGAAAAGAAAAATATTGGGTTGTCTCCCAACAAACGCTTTTTTTAAAACCTTTAGCTAGGCATTGGTAATTTTAATGATGCTCACATGAAAGATGGCAATTGAAACACAAGGAGAGCATCATGAAACATGTGACAGGCAAGTTTAAGTCTAACATGCTTCCTATGCATAGGGATTTATAAGTAAACAAATTATCAAGACAAGCAAAAACCACCATATGCAAGGAAGAAGAAAGAAACAATAGCAATCTCAACATAACGAGAGGTAATTTTGTAACATGAAAATTTATACAACCATATTTTCCTCTTTCATAATAATTACATGTAGGATCATAATAAAATTCAACAATATAACTATCACATAAAAAATTTCTCTTCATGATCCACATGCATGCAAAGTTGACACTCTTCCAAAATAGTGGGATTATCATAAAATAAAGTCATGACCTCTCCGAACCCACTTTTATCAAAAACTTCATAAGATTGAACATTATACAAATATGTGGGATCTAAAGTTGACACTCTTCCAATCCCACTTTCAGTATTATTGCAAACATTAATATCAATCTCATATTCATCATGGGGCTTAAATAATTTTTCAAGACTATAAGAAGAATCATCCCAATACAGATCATTGCAACAAGTAGTGGACATAGCAAAACTAGCATCCCCAAGCTTAGGGTTTTGCATATCATTAACACAACTGACATCAATAGAATTTATAATAATATCATTGCAATCATGCTTTTAATTCAAGGAGCTATCGTGAATCACTTCATAATTTTCTTTTTTCAACACTTCATCACAATTTTCAGATTCACAAATTTCAAGCAAAACCTCATAAAGATAATCTAGTGCACACAACTCACTAGCAATTGGTTCATCATAATTGGATATTTTAAAAAGATTAGAAAGGGGATGAGGATCCATATATATATAGATTTTTTGCAAGAAAAGATGCAAGCACATGGCAACACAAGCAAAGATAGCAAACGAGCAAAAAGGCATACGAAAGGAGGGCGAATAAAGAGGCAAATCTTTTCGAAAACCGTTTTAGAAGTGGGGGAGAAGAAAACAAGAGGCTAATGGCGAATAATGTAATGCAAGAGATGAGATTTTTATGATGGGTACTTGGTAGGCTTGATGTAGATCTCCTCGGCAATGTTACCAAAATCAGCAAGTTGACAGGAGACTAATCTTGACTTGGCGTAGATCTCCCCGGCAATGGCGCCAGAAATTCTTCTTGCTACTTCTTGAGCTTGCGTTGGTTTTCCCTTGAAGAGGAAAGGGTGATGAAGCAAAGTAGAGATAAGTATTTGCCTCAGTTAAGAACCAAGGTATCAATCCAGTAGGATAAGAATGCACAAATCACCAATACCTACACAAACAATCAAACACTTGCACCCAATGCGATAAAGGGGTTGTCAATCCCTTCACGGTCATTTGCAAAGGTGAGATCTGATAGAGATCGATAAAAGATAAAATATTTTTGGTTTTTTTGGTTTATGGATCTGAAAACAAAAGATTGCAAAATAGTAGATCGGAAACTAATATGATGGAAAATAGACCCGGGGGCATAGGTCTAGAGGCTTCTCTCATGAAGGACAATAATACGGTGGGTGAACAAATTACTGTCGAGCAATTGATAGAAAAACGCAAAGTTATGATGATATCCAAGGCAATGATTATGCAATATAGGCATCACGTCCGTGTCAAGTAGGCCGACTCCTGCCTGTATCTACTACTATTACTCCACACATCGACCGCTATCCAACATGCATCTAGAGTATTAAGTTCATAAAGAACGGAGTAATGCCTTAAGTAAGATGACATGATGTAGAGGAATTAACTCATGCAATATGATATAAACCCCATCTTCTTACCTTGATGGCAACAATTCGATACATGTCTCGCTACCCCTACTTTGTCACTGGGTGAAATCACGCAAGATTGACCCCAAAGCTAAGCACCTCTCCCATTGCAAGAAAAACTAATCTAGTTGGCCAAATCAAAATGATAATTCGAAGAGAAATACGAAGATATCAAATCATGCATGTAAGAATTCAGAGAAGATTCAAATAATATTCATAGATAAGCTGATCATAAATCCACAATTTATCGGATCTCGACAAACACACCTCAAAAGAAGATTACATCAGATAGATCTCCAAGAACACCGAGTAGAACATGGTATTGAGAATCAAAGAGAGAGAAGAAGCCATCTAGCTACTAGGTATGGACCCATAGGTCTGAGGTAAACTACTCACGCTTCATCAGAAGGGCATTAAAGTTGATGTAGATGCCCTCTGTGATCGAATCCCCCTGCGGCAGGATGCCGGAAAAGGCCCCAAGATGGGATCTCATGGGAACAGAAGGTGTGCGGCGGTGGAAAAGTGTTTTTATGGATGCTTCTGGTGTTTCTGGAATATATGTGAATATATAGGGCAAAGGGCTAGGTCAGAGGAGTCCTGAGGAGGTGGCAAGGTAGGGGCGCGCCCTCCACCCTTGCCGCTGCCTCACGGCTCTTCTGACTTGGACTCCAAGTCCCCAGGGTGTCTTGTGGTCCAAGAAAAATCATCGTGGAGTTTTATTCCGTTTGGAATCCATTTGGTATTCCTTTTCTACGAAGCTCAAAAACAAGGAAAAAACAGAAACTCGCATTGGGCTCTAGGTTAATAGGTTAGTCCTAAAAATAATATAAAATAGCATATTAATGCATGTAGAACATCCAGAACAGATAATATAATAGCATGGAACAATCAAAATTATAGATACGTTGGAGACATATCAACCGCCCGAACCCCCGTGGATCAGCCGAACCGCTCTGACTCAGAAGGAACCGATCGGTTCGGTTGAACTAGCCCGGTCCGCTCCCCGCCCCGTGAACTGTCAACCCGAGTCGCTCCAGGTCCGGCCTATGGGCCCAATGTGAGCGCTATCTGCCTATTCCCCTCCGGTGCACCGTATACTATATTGCGCTCACCCTGTTCCCTAAATCGACCAAGTCCTTAGGATTTGAAAACATCATGTTGCATTTTGTAGCTCTTGTAACTTTGTGCATGGTTGTCCTATGGAGATGATTTATATACGAAATTTGATCTACTCTTTGTGCTCTGCATGATTGTGGCATTTGAATGCATAATAGCGTGCATCTATATGTCTTAATCTTTGTTGCAAAAGTGCATCATGCTGTTAGTTGCAGAAAAACTGTTAAACCTTGTCAACTTTGCTTGATAATTCCCATTGATATAGATCTCATATGCATGTGATTCCTTCATGTGATTTGGTCTATTTGAGTGTACTTTGATGCCATGACCTTGGGTACCATGTACAGTTGTTGTAGAATGTCTCTTTCTTGCTCTCAAGATGCCATCATTTTAACTCTGCTGTCATATATGCCCAGTTTTTCACGAAGTCCTAATCTATAACAGAACATTGCATTTTGCATGTATCATAGTAAATTAACCATGATGCTTATGAACCTGAACCTTAAAGATGAATTGAAGCATGCCATATCTACTTTAAGTGCATATCAAGTCTGTGGCCATCTTGTTCTTATAGAATCATTTTTTGTTGTTCCTAAGTATGCATCACACTGTTTTGGGCAGATTGTTATTTAAACTTGCCTTGTGTGTATGTGTTGATCCGTTGCTTTGTTGTGATCATGTCCTATATGAAACTTGCTTGGAATTGTGTGTAGTTTCATCATGTCATGTTGCATCCTTGTTTTGAGTATTTGTGGTTGATGTTTGCATGAATTTTGCATCAATGCCATGTTAAACTTATTTAGCTCATATCTTCTAGACCAACTCCGAATTAAATGATCTACATATGTAACTTGACTAGAAAATGTGTAGATCATCACGGTGCACTTTAACTTGTCGTTTAACAAATTTAACATTGTGTTTAGTTGAGAACAGTACCAATTTCTAAATTGGCCTATGGGGAGTTTCCAGAATTGTTATGTGTTGTTTCCGACCTCATTTAAACTTGCTTTGATGTGGGGTTATTTTGCATCATATCTTGCCATGACAACCAAAATTTAATCTTGTCATGCATCATACTTGGTTGAGCATCGTGCCATGTTTATGTGTTGTTTGTTTACAATGTTGTTTGCTTCTTCTCGGTTGTGCTTCTTCTCGATAGGTCCCGCTTCTGTTGCTATTGTGAGGATTCGTTCGACTACGCTTGTTGGTCTACTTCATGGATTCTGTCAGAGATAGACCCCGCGGTATGAACCGGCTGGATGTATGACCCGGCCGGATTTGGCAACTCACTAGTGACCCGCCCTGACTTGGCGACTCACTAAGTGACCCGCCCGGATCTCTCCACTCACTGATGACCCGGCCGAGCCAGGTGACTCATTGATGACCTGGCCAGTGGGTTAGAGGAGCCACAAGACCCGGAGGCCCAGTAGGCGGTTCAAGGAAGGCCGGCTTACGTTATGGTAGGCCGGCTTAAGAGGAAAGCATAAGGAATATTCCCTTACAAAGGAAGCAAGACTAGGACTCCACTTGTAATAGAGTAATCCTAATCCTAATAGGACTAGTCATGTAAGCCGCCCCTTCAACATATATAAGGAGGGGCAGGGCACCCCAAGGGGGACAGGTTCCATAGGTGAGACAAGTTAGGTTTAGACATACAACTCAAAGAGCTCTCGAGATAGAGCGCCTTTGTAATCGTGATCATCATCATCAATATCAATGAAGCAGGATGTAGGCTTTTACCTCCATCGTGAGGGGCCGAACCTGGGTAAAACCTTGTGTCTCTCGATTCCGACCAACCCCTTCAAGCTACTACATAAATGCGTTGGCCTCACGACTAAGTCCTCACACTAGGACATCTGCCGTGACAATTACACGATAGTTGGCGCCCACCGTGGGGCTTGTGCACGGTGGTGTTAAGTTCTTGGAGGGACCTCGCTCTGGGATCGAGAAGCTCGCGATTGATCAGATGAAAAAAGAGTTGGCGTACTCATCGGTTTGTGATCGAAACTATGGTTAAACTTTGGAGCGGTCGTATACTACGAGATTACGGTTGCAGCATCCTGTGCGCCGCCGCCGGCGCAACCTGTGATCCATCAAATCTGAAGCAGATTGTTTTTCTGCATAGCCAGGCATTATCGAGACCGACACGATCTTGCTTCTAATATTTCGAATCCGTACGTAGTGGTGGTCAGCCTCAAACTCGATTTTCTATGCAATCAATCTGCTGGCGCGTCTACATCTAGTGATCAACTTGCCAAGTCGTGGAGACAGTCAATTTCTGCTATTGTCATGCATTGCTTCACTAGTTCAAGTCCCGGGGCATCAACTCATAGCTGCTCCTTTTGGGTAAAGGCCAAAGCCAATTGCATCTAGTACTCCTCCCACGAATAGTGCTTGGAGGCACGTACTTGCTCACGTGAGCTCTTAATTAAAACCCAACAGCATGGTCTGCTTCAATTATATGCTACATACAGTAGAAGAATCTTCAGAACTCACATGTTCCTCTCAGAGTATTGCAGTACTATACTTGATGGACTGGTTGAGGATCTTTGTTGAGCGCAGGCCGCTGCTGCGAGCAGCCACTTCCGTCTCACGGGTGCTGAGGCGCACCACCTCCGCTGCGGTGACCCGGTGGCCTTCACCACAACAGGCCTAGTTTCGCCTCGCCTTGAGAGCCACACATGCCAGGACGGCTTGCCCTCATCTCTAAGTCACCGTGAGAATCGCTGAGACCCGCTTTGCACCTCGCGACGCCGCAAATCGCCCAAACCGACAAGTTTGTTGCGGCCTTGTACCTTAGGAGTCAAGGATCACAACCCGAAATCGAGATCGATCTTCAACTCCTCCTCGCGCCGGCCGCGCCTAGAGCCGCCGTTGCAGATACATGCCAAGTCACTGCCGCCTGAGCTCCGTTTCAATTGCGCGGCCTTTGTAGCAAGCCGCCACCGTGCCCGCCTCCGGGTCTTGCCCCTCCATCGCCAGTCATCCGTTACTACGGCCCCGGGCCAGCGAGTGGCTTCATTTGCCTCACGCCTCCACAGCGGGCTTAGCCCTCGCCCCGTGGCCTCAAGTCGCCAGTCAGCCGCCGCGGTGGCTTGCCGCGTAGCCAGCACGCCCACCTCCATCTGTGAGTCGGCCCACCCTGACGAGTCGCCGGTCGCCTTCATGGCACATCTGTTTCTATCGTGACAAGAGCCGCCCACCTTAAGCCGCTATGGCCTCGTTTTTTGCTTTGCTGGCTTGCCCTCACGGCCTCTGATCTGAGCTGCCACCCTCGTCGAAACTCCCGCGCCTTCGTGAGCCGCCCCGCCTAACGGCCCATCTCAGTTACCACCTACGCCATTGTGGTTCAAGCCGCCAGCAGCTTGGCCTTGCGTTGCCCGGTCTCGCCTTGATATGGACCAAGAGTTCATCATGACAAACTGCAAAACGGGACAACACTATTCATTTACCAGTGTTTCCTTCTACGTATTTGGAGAAGCAGCAGGTTGAGGACTGCCAGCGATTTCTTCCCGTTACCACATCATTCTTGGGGTTTCTCTGTGATTATGGAAGGATTTACTTTCGGCACATTGAATGGGATATTGAATTGCACTTCCATCCTGAACAATGCAAGCTTCAAGGCTTGGTTGACTACTGCTACCTCTTGAGCACTGCGTTGGATTTCCCCGAAGAGGAAGGGATGATGCAGTAGAGTAGCGTAAGTATTTCCCTCAGTTTTTGAGAACCAAGGTATCAATCCAGTAGGAGGCTACGCTCGAGTCCCTCATACCTACACAAAAACAATATCTCAACGCAACCAACGCGCTTAGGGGTTGTCAATCCCTTCACGGTCACTTACGAAAGTGAGATCTGATAGAGATGATAAATAATATTTTTGGTATTTTTGGTATTTTTGGTATAGAGATGCAAAGTAAATAAAGTAAAAGCAAAGCAATAATTAAGTGATGGAGATTGATATGATGAGAAAGAGACCCGGGGGCCATAGGTTTCACTAGTGGCTTCTCTCAAGAGCATAAGTATTCTACGGTGGGTGAACAAATTATTGTTGAGCAATTGACAGAATTGAGCATAGTTATGAGAATATCTAGGTATGATCATGTATATAGGCATCACGTCCGAGACAAGTAGACTGAAACAATTCTACATCTACTACTATTACTCCACTCATCGACCGCTATCCAGCATGCATCTAGATTATTAAGTTAAAAAGAGAGTAACGCCTTAAGCAAGATGACATGATGTAGAGGGATAGTTTCATGCAATATGATAAAAACCCCATCTTGTTATCCTTGATGGCAACGATATAATACG
Organism: Triticum urartu; assembly: GCF_003073215.2. Classification (NCBI taxonomy): domain Eukaryota; kingdom Viridiplantae; phylum Streptophyta; class Magnoliopsida; order Poales; family Poaceae; genus Triticum; species Triticum urartu. The sequence goes on from NC_053026.1 coordinate 270,992,407, forward strand.
TGCCTTGCTACCCCTTCTGTCACTGGGAAAGGACACCGCAAGATCGAACCCAAAGCTAAGCACTTCTCCCATAGCAAGAACAACTAACCTAGTAGGCCAAACCAAACTGATAATTCGAAGAGACTTGCAAAGATAACCAATCATACATAAAAGAATTCAGAGAAGATTCAAATATTATTCATAGATAGACTTGATGATAAACCCACAATTCATCAGTCTCAACAAACACACCACAAAAAGAAGATTACATCGAATAGATCTCCACGAGAGAGGGGGAGAAGATTGTATTGAGATCCAAAAAGAGAGAAGAAGCCATCTAGCTACTAGCTAGGGACCTGTAGGTCAGAAGTAAACTACTCACACTTCATCGGAGGGGCTTGGACGATGATGTAGAAGCCCTCCATGATTGATGCCCCCTCCGGCGGAGCTCCGGAACAAGCCCCAAGATGGGATCTCGTGGATACGGAAAGTTGCAGCGGTGGAATTAGGTTTTTGGCTCCCTTTTTTGATCGTTTGGGGTACGTGGGTATATATAGGAGGAAGAAGTATGTCAGTGGAGCAACAGGGGGCCCACGAGGGTGGGGGGCGCGCCCCCTACCTCGTGGCCTCCTGTTATGTGCCTTGACATAGGGTCCAAGTCTCCTGAGTTGTATTCGGTGAGAAAATCACGTTCCCGAAGGTTTCATTCCGTTTGGACTCTGTTTCATATTCCTTTTCTTCGAAACCCTAAAACAAGCAAAAACAGCAATTCTGGGCTGGGCCTCCGGTTAATAGGTTAGTCCCAAAAATAATATAAAAGTGGATAATAAAGCCCAATATAGTCCAAAACAATAGATAATATATCATGGAGCAATCAAAAATTATAGATACGTTGGAGACGTATCAAGCATCCCCAAGCTTAATTCCTGCTCGTCCTTGAGTAGGTAAATGATAAAAACAGATTTTTTGATGCGGAGTGCTACTTGGCATAATTTCAATGTAAATCTTCTTAATTGTGGTATGAATATTCAGATTCAAAAGATTCAAGACAAGAGTTCATGTTGACATAAAAATAATAATACTTCAAGCATACTAACAAAGCAATTATGTCTTCTCAAAATAACATGGACAAAGAAAGCTATCCCTACAAAATCATATAGTTTGGCTATGCTCTATCTTCACCACACAAAGTATTTAAATCATGCACAACCCCAATGACAAGCCAAGCAATTGTTTCATACTTTTGACATTTTCAAAACTTTTTCGATCTTCACGCAATACATGAGCGTGAGCCATGGATATAGGACTATAAGTGGAATAGAATGGTGGTTGTGGAGAAGACAAAAAGGGAGAAGATAGTCTCATAGCAACTAGGCGTATCAACGGGCTATGGAGATGCCCATTGATAGATATCAATGTGAGTGAGTAGGGATTGCCATGCAATGGATGCACTAGAGCTATAAGTATATGAAAGCTCAACAAAAGAAACTAAGTGGGTGTGCATCCAACTCGCTTGCTCACGAAGACCTAGGGCATTTTGAGGAAGCCCATCATTGGAATATACAAGCCAAGTTCTATAATGAAAAATTCCCACTAGTATATGAAAGTGACATAATGAGAGATTCTCTATCATGAAGATCATGGTGCTACTTTGAAGCACAAGTGTGGTAAAAGGATAGTAACATTGTCCCTTCTCTCTTTTTCTCTCATTTTTTTTATTTGGGCCTTTCTCTTTTTTGATGGCCTCTTTTTTTTCATCCGGAGTCTCATCCCGACTTGTGGGGGAATCATATTCTCCATCATCCTTTCCTCACTTGGGACAATGCTCTAAAAATGATGATCATCACACTTTTATTTTTCTTACAACTCAACAATTACAAATCGATACTTAGAACAAAATATGACTCTATATGAATGCCTCCGGCGGTGTACCGGGATATGCAATGAATCAAGAGTGACATGTATGAAAGAATTATGAACGGTGGCTTTGCCACAAATACAATGTCAACTACATGATCATGCTAGCAATATGACAATGATGGAGCGTGTCATAATGAACGGAACGGTGGAAAGTTGCATGGCAATATATCTCGGAATGGCTATGGAAATGCCATGATATTTAGGTATGGTGGCTGTTTTGAGGAAGGTATTTGGTGGGTTTATGATACCGGTGAAAAGTGCGTGGTATTAGAGAGGCTAGCAATGGTGGAAGAAAGGAAAGTGCGTATAATCCATGGACTCAACATTAGTCATAAAGAACTCATATACTTATTGCAAAAATCTAGAAGTTATCAAAGCAAATTATTACACGCATGCTCCTAGGGGGATAGATTGGTAGGAAAAGATCATCGCTCGTCCCCGACCGCCACTCATAAGGAAGACAATCAATAAATAAATCATGCTCCGACTTCATCACATAACGATTCACCATACGTGCATGCTACGGGAATCACAAACTTTAACACAAGCATTTCTCAAATTCACAACTAATCAACTAGCATGACTCTAATATCACCATCATCATATCTCAAAACAATTAACAAGCATCAATTTTTTCTTAGTATTCAACACACTCAAAAGAAAGTTTTACAAATCTTGAATACCAAGCATGTTATTATTAAGCAAATTACCATGCTATCAAGACTCTCAAAATAATCTAAGTGAAGCATGAGAGATCAATTGTTTCTATAAAACAAATCCACCACCGTGCTCTAAAAGATATAAGTGAAGCACTAGAGCAAAATTATATAACTCAAAAGATATAAGTGAAGCACTAGAGTAAAACTATAGAGCTCAAAAGATATAAGTGAAGCACATAGAGTATTCTATCAAATTCCAAATTATGTATGGCTTTGTCAAAAGGTGTGTACAAAAAGGATGATTTTGGTAGACTAACAAGAAAAGACTCAAATTATAAAAGACGCTCCAAGCAAAACACATATCATGTGGTGAATAAAAATATAGCTCCAAGTAAAGTTACCGATAGAAGTAGATGAAAGAGGGGATGCCTTCTGGGGCATCCCCAAGCTTTGGATTTTAGGTGTCCTTAGATTATCTTGGGGGTGCCATGGGCATCCCCAAGATTAGGCTCTTTCCACTCCTTGTTCCATAGTCCATCAAAAGAAAACTCGTGAGCTCCGTTAGCGAAAGAAAACAAAAGACCACATCAAGTTACTGTAATGAACTAATTCTTTATTTATATGAGTGTTATACCTACTGTATTCCAACTTCTCTATGGATTATAAACTATTTTACTAGCCATAGATTCATCAAAATAAGCAAACAACACACGAAAAACAGAATCTGTCAAAAACAGAACAGTCTATAGTAATCTGTAGCTAGCGCAAGATCTGGAACCCCAAAGATTCTAGAATAAATTGTTGGACGTGAGAAATTTATCTAGTAATCATATGAAAAAATAATTAACTAAATATCACTTTCCAAATAAAAATGACAGTATTTCTCGTGAGCGCTAAAGTTTCTGTTTTTTACAGCAAGTTCAACAAGACTTTCCCCAAGTCTTCCCAACGGTTCTACTTGGCACAAACACTAATTAAACACAAAAAACACAAACAAAATACAGGCTAGATAATTTATTTATTACTAAACAGGAGCAAAAAGCAAGGAATAAAAATAAAATTGGGTTGCCTCCCAACAAGCGCTATCGTTTAACGCCCCTAGCTAGGCATAACAAGCAAGAATAGATCTAGGTATTGCCATCTTTGGTAGGCAATCCATAAGTGGTTCTCATGATAGATTCATATGGTAATTTTATTTTCTTTCTAGGGAAGTGTTCCATTCCCTTTTTTAATGGAAATTGAAATCTAATATTCCCTTCCTTCATATCAATAATTGCACCAACCGTTCAAAGGAAAGGTCTACCAAGAATAATAGGGCAAGAAGGATTGCAATCTATATCAAGAACGATAAAATCTATGGGCACATAATTCCTATTTGCAACAATAAGAACATAATTAATTCTTCCCATAGGTTTCTTAATAGTGGAATCCACAAGATTCAAGTTTAGAGAGCAATCATCAAAATCACGGAAATCTAGTAAATCACACAAAGTTTTGGGAATAGTAGAGACACTAGCACCCAAATCACAGAAAGCATAAAACTCATAATTTTTAATTTTAATTTTAATAGTTGGTTCCCACTCATCATAAAGTTTTCTAGGAATAGAAACTTCCAATTCAAGTTTTTCTTCATAAGATTGCATCAAGGCATCAACGATATGTTTAGTAAACGCTTTATTTTGACTATAAGCGTGAGGAGATTTTAGCACTGATTGCAACAAGGAAATACAATAAATCAAAGGGCAATTTTCATAGTTAAATTCCTTGAAATCCATAATAGTGGGTTTAGCAACATCTAGGGTTTTAATTTCTTCAATCCCACTTTTATCAAATTTAGCATCAAGATCTACAAATTCCGAATTCTTAGAAAGGACACCGCATGATCGAACCCAAAGCTAAGCACTTCTCCCATGGCAAGAACAACCAATCTAGTAGGACAAACCAAACTGATAATTCGAAGAGACTTGCAAAGATAACCAATCATACATAAAAGAATTCAGAGAAGATTCAAATATTATTCATAGATAGACTTGATCATAAACCCACAATTCATCGGTCTCAACAAACACACCGCAAAAAGAAGATTACATTGAATAGATCTCCACGAGAGAGGGGGAGAAGATTGTATTGAGATCCAAAAAGAGAGAAGAAGCCATCTAGCTACTAGCTATGGACCCGCACGTCTGCAGTAAACTACTCACACTTCATCGGAGGGGCTTGGATGATGATGTAGAAGCCCTCCGTGATCGATGCCCCCTCCGGCGGAGCTCCGGAACAGGCCCCAAGATGGGATCTCGTGGATATAGAAAGTTGTGGCGGTGGAATTAGGTTTTTGGCTCCCTTTTTGATCGTTTGGGGGTACGTGGGTATATATAAGAGGAAGAAGTATGTCGGTGGAGCAACAAGGGGCCCATGAGGGTGGGGGGTGCGCCGGGGGGGGTAGGGCGCGCCCCCTACCTCGTGGCCTCCTGTTACGTGCCTTGACGTAGGGTCCAAGTCTCCTAAGTTGTATTCAGTGAGAAAATTACGTTCCCGAAGGTTTCATTCCGTTTGGACTCCGTTTGATATTCCTTTTCTTCGAAACCCTAAAACAGGCAAAAACAACAATTCTGGGCTGGGCCTCCGGTTAATAGGTTAGTCCCAAAAATAATATAAAAGTGGATAATAAAGCCCAATATAGTCCAAAATAGTAGATAATATAGCATGGAGCAATCAAAAATTATAGATACGTTGGAGGCGTATCAACTACCAGCGGTCAATGATTGTGGCCTGGAGCCGTTAAAGGAATGAAGGATGATCAAGTTATCAGTCCAGCCACTTACAACAGCAAACTAAACCAGCATTGTTTCCAGTTCACTGTACCTACCGGTTCATCTCTATAGTCTCCTCATTATCACAATTGGCTTGACATCCCAGTATTGAACACAAAAAAAGGAAGGGATTGCTGATCATGGGAGTACCATGTTTACGCTGGATGGGTTACAACATTACCAGATTATCCAAAGACAGTATATACGGATTATTGGTCATCCGAACAAATCAGGTGATATACATCCAAGTTTATCTTATATTGTTTTTAAAAATAACAATTACTTGGTCTATGATATTTTTCACAGGACCATTATTCCTTACAAAAAGGTGTTGCAAAAAGGGCGTGAGCAAATATTATTTTTGCACTAGCGCTCGTCCTGCGCAAGTTGCCACCCCCGCTACATCAACACACGCGACTGACTTATTGTCCGAGCCCATGGCCAACTCGCCTGCATCTGTGCCGTTTCCGATGCCGTGGCTGACTCTCTCGTCCGCACCGACTTACAATGCCGCTGCCGACTCTCCCCATCCGCACCGGCTTACAACGCCGCGGCTGACTCAGCCGTGATTAATTTCCGCGTTACCGTGGTGATCATCAACTCCGTGATGGATAATTTCTGGCTTAACATATCAGGTGAAATCCATCTAGTATATTTTTATATTATATATTGTTTTCTTTAAAAGAGATATTACGCTAGCTTGCAAGTTCGCCAATGCGGGACAAGTTATATCATTGAGCTATTGAAGGATTCATACCGGTTTGTATCACAGTCAAATATGGAGAATCTCAAGACAACTCCTCGAGTCGCCTTAAGACTCGGGGGCTACAATGGCATGACTCGGAAAAATTGGCCAGTATCAATAATCCAGAACTCTGGGTCATTGGAGGAAAAAATAACCCGGCCCCGGAGACTACTGCTATATTGATAAGAATTTAAAGGCCGCCAGAAAATTTCCGGTTCAAAATGAAGAATGCCGGTTTAAAATCCGGCTCAAGGTAAACCTGTCTCCCACAAAGCTTTGAAGCTTTGAAGCTCTCAATATCTGGTTTAAAAAGAATTCATCTCCCGCAAGTTCGAGTTTTTAGGAAAAATTACAGGGACCAAAGAGAGTTTGTTGCACAACACAACTCAAACATAGGCACCCGGCGAGCACAACTCAGAAATATATCACTTGGGGGCTTCCGGCTTATTGAGCTAAGCTATGATTACCCTTTAATCCGGCTCATAGCCACAGTTACAGGTCATTTGGGGGCTTCTTGTTCAAACATAGGTCGTATTCGAACCAAAGAGAACATAGCTCTCGGTACCCTCTTGATCAGCACACTGCCAAACCCACTAGGGGGCTTCTTAATCGTATTCGAATCATAGCTTAACCCCTTTTGGGTCCGACTTTGATCATATTCGAATCAGAGTCGTTAAAAAACTCTCAAGGTCATTTGTGGGCTTCCTGTTCACACATAGGCCGTATTCGAACGAAAGAGAACATAGCTGTCGGTACCCTCTTGATCGGCGCAACGCCAAAGCCACTGGGGCTACATGATCGTATTCGAATCCTAGCTTAACCCCTTTGGTCCGGTTTATTGATCATATTTGAATCAGAAACCTCAAATTCTTCTTTCTATTTTTCTTAAGTTTTTTGAAAATAGTCTTTTGGGTTTGTCTTGAGACTTTTTGTTCATATCTGAAGCATATATGTGGTATCGATAAACCTGGCTTGACTTTGGATGATAAGTCGCCATCATATGACAATCATAAAGATTTGGAAGTTTTCGCTTCTGAAGATTGGGTTATCACCCTTACTGCATAGGTATCCTAAACCGGCAGTACGATTCAATATCATAGGAACCGGTTTTCCAAACCGGATTATATTATTTACATCTTTAATAGCCAACATGACTGGATTTTTATTATGATTATCAATAGCCAATATTATAATGGAGGTCTTCAAAATCGCTTCAGCGTAATGGTTATTATTTTATTAATGGACATGATTTATTTTTACAATGGAGGGAATAGTCCCGAGTCGCTGCAGGCTTACGACCCGACACTTGGGGGCTACATTATTCAAGTTGAGATCACATCAAATATGCAAATCCCATGTCACTGCCAGCATGCACCATGGCATTTGGGGGCTAATGCAAAGACATTTTTACTGGCCTTATTGAAGACCTGACTCATCACATCATAATGAGCCGACCCTTGGGGGCTACCAATTGGTCCTGTCAACAATTCAAGGTACACAAGTTTTATTCCATTATATTGAAGGGTCCACTGCTCAGTTGGTAAAGCACAAAGCTCTTAACCTATGGACGTGGGTTCAAGCCCCATGATGGGGGTTACATCATATGATGTTCTTTTCAAAGAAGTATATATAAAGTCCCAGCTCAATATTATCTTAGTGAGCCGGCCCTTGGAGGCTACACGTTGTTGTTCAAGTCTATATGATCATATTTATAAAGTCCATGCTCATTATTGCATAATGACCCGACCCTTGGGGGCTACAATGGTTGAAGTTTTTATGAGTATAAGGTAATTACAAGTACCAGGTTGCTGCAAGCATGACAACCCGGCACTTGGGGGCTACATATATGGAGTATTCAGTCTTTACTAGTGACTAAGACGAACAACATGGATTTCTTCAAAGTGGCAGTATTTATATTGAAGCAAGTCTTAAGTCATCACTTTGTTTCTGCTCAAGACTTGGGGGCTACAGGTAATATGGATATAAGGGAGAAAAATCTTCAAATTCTTAGTTTTGAGTAAACTAGATTGACCCGGCGTCACCAATAACTATGACCTGGCGTCGGCAACAATTATGACCCAGTGCTATCAATATTTACAAACCGAATATTTTGGCAATGATAAACTGGCAAGTTCTACAAGCCGGCTGAAAGTCAAATGAGTATTTCAAGACCAATATTTTTAAGCCGGCGCTTTGGAAGCTGATTCAAGTGGATTATTTCTTACAATATTTCTCTACAAGAGATCAATGTCAGCAAATTGACTTTGAAGCTGGCCTATTGACCCGGATTTCTCAAAAGAAGTATCTAAATTTTTTACATTGATAAAGTCGAAGCATATCTGCTAAGGGAGATTTGCTATGAGATCATGGACATGTAGATATCAACAAGGAAATGACAAGGACTTAACGATGATCAGGTGCCGGCTTACAAGATTTTTTTAACCCAGAGCACAACCTGTCAAATTTGTTCTTGTGTTTATTTTGCAGGATCAGTTTAACATGGCTAAATCCAAATTAAACTGGGGGCTAATGTCGGAGATATACCCCGCGGTATGAGCCGGCTGGATGTATGACCCGGCCGGATTTGGCGACTCACTAGTGACCCGCCCAGACTTGGCGACTCACTAAGTGACCCGCCCGAATCTCTCCACTCACTGATGACCCGGCCGAGCCAGGTGACTCATTGATGACCCAGCCAGCGGGTTAGAGGAGCGACAAGACCCGGAGGCCTAGTAGGCGGTTCAAGGAAGGCCGGCTTATGTTACGGTAGGCCGGCTTAAGAGGAAAGCATAAGGAATATTCCCTTACAAACACTACCAAAAAAATACACTTCCGTGATGATACGTGTTTGTCACAGTAGGTCGCTTTTTTTGTCATGCATGTACATACATGACAAATTTATGACAGAATCAAGATAGTCATACCTGTGTTGTCGTAGAAGTGTTCCATGACATTACCAAAATTATCATCACGGAAGTGTCCACTTCCATGACGATAAATCGCGCGTCACAGAAGTGCTTTTGTCAAGGGTGACCGACACGTGGCATCCACCGTAACGGAACACCGTTAAGCTATTGGGTCGGGTTTTGGATCCGATAACCCGTTAACAACCCCGACCAATGGGGATTTTCCACGTGTAAAATCATCATTGGCTGGAGGAAACACATGTCGGCTCATCGTTGGGACAGATGTCAACCACTCATTGGACGAAAGGTGCCTATGATACGTCGACACGTGGCATGGCCCAATAGAGGCCCATTCCTGTGAAAAGGCCGGCCCGTTTGACTTGATCAAAAGGTGGCGGGCCGGCCCATGGAAAGCCTGTTAACGGCTTATTCGCATATAGCCCATTTACAGCCCGCTAACCCAAGGCCCGTTACGCCCTATCCGAATTAGGCCCAGTAGCGTCATCTGGGCCATCCAATTTGATTCTAGCCCGTTTTCACTTCTGGCCCATGTATGGCCCATGACGTCTTTCGGCCCATATGAGGCCCTATGTAACTCTTGGCCTATTAACGGCCCGTGGTGAAACTGGCCCGTAATGAATAGTGTATCACTTTACACCCATTAACGACCCGTGGTGAAACTAGCCCCTAATGAACAGTGTATCACTTTATACCCATTAACGGCCCGTTATTCTGTTGGGCCGTTTCCAGCCCATGTTATCTTTCGGCCTTCTTAGAGCCCATTTATTCTTGGGCTCATTTCCAGCATTCGTTTACTTACGGCCCGTTACTGTCATTTTCTGCTTGTGGGCCAAATTCATCCCGTGGTTACAGTCGTCCCGTTTGTGGCCCGTTAATACGTTGGGCCGTTTTCATAGCGTCATCTAATACGACCTATTAACGATGGCCCGTTACGGTCGGCCCATGAACAGACGATTCCAACTCTAGCCCATTTACGGCCATAATGCGGCCTGTTATTGGCCCATGTTTGGCCAATTGATCATACGGCCCGTATAAGGCCCATTGATGATACGGCCCATAGAAGGCCCATTGTTTCTACGGCCCGTAGAAGGCCTACTGTTTCTACGGCCCGTAGAAGGCCCACTGTTTCTACGGCCCATAGGAGGCCCAGTGTCACTATAGTAAATATTAGCCCATGGTTATTGTGGCCTAGTTTTAAAAAATAGGTTATTGCAGCCACTAGTTAACCGCGGAAAAAGAACTGCAATGACTACAAGAAAACAAATAAACAAGACAACAAGGAAATAAATAAGCAAGCAATTAATGCTAGGCTATCATGACTATTACACATATCACATCCACTGGGCATCAAAGTTCGCCACCAGTGAAAATATAGGGAACAAAGCAGCATATCATATACACTAGCTGTCAAAATTGGCCACCGGTGCAAATAAACGCGGCAGCAAAACAAGAGCATAACTGAAACAACTTCATAAGAGCTCAAGAAACGTTATCCTGGGTATCCACCATGCTGGCAATAAGCTTAGCAAGCTGATTAGCTTTGTCCTAATTGGCGCTAAAATCCTCCAACGCTTGCTGTTGCACCAGAAAGTATGCATCTGAATGCTCCAGGGACTTCTGCAGTCCTTCCGCTTCTTTTCGCAACACAGCTGATCGATGCCTTTCAGCTTGTAGTTGAGACTCAACAAACCGAATTGATTCAGACAATGAGTTTGAATAGCTTGTGCAAGCAGTAGTGGCTAGTAACTCCAACACTAAACCAAGACAGGATGTGTCACTATCCTGAACCTTATCTGCATTACTTCCTTTACCATTGCTTAATAAGGCACTCTTCCCCAATATTCTGTCAGCATTCTAAAAGAAGAAACAAGCAGACACATAACAAGTTTAGCATGTACTAGTATATGAAACTCATTTCGGTGAACCAGTTCATTAGTAAGGTGGACAGGATTAAACTACCAAGTCTTCTATTGCCAAGTACTAGTACATAATAAAAGCATCAAACAAACATATATCTATGTCCTATGGTAGCAATGGAATCTTAAATTAAAACAGTTGTTCTTCAGGTTTAGGCACTTGTTCTACATGAACAGAGTACAGTAAGACGCAAGAATATAATACTTAAAAATAGAAAATGAGCTCATAGACCTTACCACATTCTTGGTTCGGGACCAGTACAGAACAAGGCGTTCCCATTCATCGTCCAGTAAATGTGTCTCAGGAGAACGTAAGGGAATTTGATGAGTTTCTTTGCCAGTGAAGTATGTTTTCTTAAGGTAATTCCGGTACTGCCACCAAGCATTCTTGAAGATAGCAGAGGTATTAGCACAGGTTACCTCATCCTGAGTTTCCAAATCGGTCCTTCTCTATAGAGAAAAATGGGAAAATTTGCTGTATTATAACCATCATGGGGGTAGGATGTATGGGACGAAGCAAAGTAATTGCCATGAATAACATTACTTACACATAACTCCTGGACAAAACACCTGCAACTGGCATTTTCCTTCATCTTCAGTATAATATTTCCAAGATGGGAAGATACGCACATACGATTTAACAACATCAAATGCGATAGATGCTAAACTATGACTAGCTGGTTGTGCTTCCTCCACAGGAATATGCGTACTAACTGGTGGAGTTGGGGTTTGCCGTGATAGTACTGGCCCTATGGGCACTGGAGATGCCTTAATAACTGCTCTTGTTTGGGAGCTCTGTGGTGGATATGGTGCTGTGTCAACAGGAACTGGGTTACTATCGGCTGGGGTTGGGGTTAGATTGGGTGAAGCTGGTTCTCTGTCCATCGTAGTAGGGGTACAATCTGCGAGAGTTTGGGTTATGTGTGGTAGGGCTGGTTCTTGTGCATGTACAACCGGGGTGCTATCTCCACCAAGAGGTAGCACTGTTTTATTTGAAGACCGTGTTATTAGTCCGCTAGATATTGGCATCACCCGCTGCAATTCAAATGGCTGATAAACAGGAAACATAGTTGAATGTACAGACATTGTATGAGAGACAGATGCAATAGATAGTGTGGAAAAAAGAGGGCATGAAATAGTTGACTTGTATATTGTTTAACTAAAACGGATAGCATGACATAATTTCACATATATGATGTCTATCTAAACTGGATAGCATAGCATAACATAATTCAAAGATATGATGAATAACTAAACATGATCGCATGACATAATTCACCTACATGTTATCTAAGTAATCAGGATCGCGTCATTTAATTCACATATGTGATTTATATGCTAAACAGAGGGCATTCGATATGATGTCTGAACTAAGAACATGGTGTTGAATATTGTGTATATGATGTCTAAACTATGCAATGCAAGACACCGTATGCATGATATGAGCAGTATAACCGTGCCAAGTTAGAGCGTACACCTCAGTGGGGGAATAGGACTGGTCATCTGTCTCTGAATCCATCTCTGAGGAGCTATCGGGACCCAACAAGAGATTTGCTTCGACAGGTAGCACCGTCTGCTCTGAAGGCCTTGTTTTCACTCCAGATTTTTCCATCTCCCACCCAAATGGCTGATTCACAGGAAGAGTAGTTTAATGTACAAACATTGTCGACAAATGGAAATGTAATGAATAAAAGGATGGGCAAGATATCATTCAAATATATGATGCCTGGTTAAACAGGATGGCATTGCACATTTCACATATATTATGGCTGGCTAAAAGACATGATACTGCATAATTCCCATATATGACATAGAAACTAAACAGGTGGCATTATAGAACATGTCTAAACAAAGCAGATGACATATATGATTTTAAAAGTAGGCACTGCAAGGCAACATATGCATGATATGACTAACATCATCATGCCAAGGTAGAGCAAACACCTTGGGGGGTAAATAGGAGTGGTCAGCGGCGTCCGAATCCGCCTCAGAATAGATATCTTTCTCTGGATTACAATCTGGAGAGGGGTGGGAAGGGTTTGCCATTGAACCCACCATGGAGCGATGTCTCCATGACATTGTATTGCCGCGCAAAACTCTTCTCTTTTTCTCTACATGTTCAGCATGACTGTGTACAATATCTGACATGCATACGAAAAAATATGGTGAGATTATGTAAGGAGAGCATGCAGAAATTTAGAGTGATGGTAACAACCAGTGGATCGATGTTTTTCCGTTGAACCAAAATAGCCCTAATGGATCGACGTGAATGTATAGTAATAAGTGATGCAACAAGTGTACAACCTCTTTGCCGTAGCCGTGTTGACCTCAGCATCATTGGGATGGTCGCTGAAGCAGTTGAGGCAGAGGTGGCTGTCGGAGGTGTGGAGGAAGATCTGAGGAATCTGTAGACGGCGTCCAGGGCACTGCTTTGTTGTGACAGATCGTTCTGTCGTTGGAGCAGCTCCGGTGAGCCATAAGGCGTTAAGGCTGAAGCAGCACAAGACAAACATCGTCAATCTCAAGTGGGATTCTAATAGCATCTCCAATAGATGATGTAAAATGGATGTAAAATTAACATCACCAAAAACCACCTGACTACAACAGATGAGGTAAAAACTGTTGACTCTGAACTTAACTATCGAAACTGAAATTTACTGTGGAATCTGAATGCTACTGTCGAAACTGAATGCAATGGTAGCAGAGAGGCACTTGACATGTAGTTTGGGGAGGGCCTGCAGTTCATCTTCAACCTGCACCCCCCTGAGCCGCCAGCCACCACCGGCCGAACCGCCGCCTCGCCGCCCCGAAACAACTCGCCACCGCCGCCCCGGCCAGCCCTCTAGGCCCCCCGCCCCCACCCTGAACCCTAAGATAGATAGTGGGGTACCTCTCCGGCGAGCCCCCGTCCCCGCTGCGGGTGGTTCTTCCTTAACTCCGGCGAGCCCCCCCAACCCCTGAAAATCGACTGACCCAAAAGTCGATTCAGTCAACTGAAGTGTGGCTTAATCGGAGCAGAGCAGCAGCACGAGCGAGGTGGAGAGCAGCAGCAGCAGTTGGGAGAGCGAGCGATCGAGCGAGAGCCGGAGCAGCAGCAGATCCGGATGGTATGGACGCCGCTGCCTAAGGGGCCTCGCACTGGGGGAGAGCTGCCGTGGAGATGTCGCCCGCGGCGCTGGCTTCAAGGTAGCCGCTCCATGGGGGTTTGTGATGGAGCACCACCGGCGCCGGGAGGTCGAGTTAAGGAGAAGGTGCGATGCGATGAGTGTACAACCTCTTTGGTGGCGCCGAGTAGGCCTCGGCTTCGTCCGAGGAGTCGGTGAGGATGCTGCGGTTCCGATGGAGCAGGTTAAGGCGGCGCTGTGGGGATGGAGCAGCCGCGATAGACGAGGCGATCATCATAGCAGCTCCTTGGAGGTGGAGGACGGGGCGGCCGAACTAGCGGGATGGCGAGATGGACGACGGATCCTCATCCGGGGAGGTGGACGAGGGACGTCGAGCTGTTGCGCTGGATGACGTCGGAGGGGAAGAGGCTCCGGCTGGGCAGCGGTGACGTGGCGGACGGAGGAGGGTGGGGTTTCGTGGCTGGAGCGGAGAGGTTATGGCAGCCTGGGATTTCCAATGGCGAAAAGGGGGCGATGGGAGGGGGTGAAGCATGACTTAGGAACGCGCTTGTCCAAAATGTAGGGTGTGTTACAAAAGTACCCCCTACCGATTTGAACTAGCGGCCCTTTTGGCTCAGGGTTAGAAGGGGGATTTCACGTGTCGGGATTTGGCAGCTGGAGGGAGTTTTTGCGCGCGTTGTAATTTCGGGATAGCAAGGCGCGGATTGTGAAGGCGCCAGATTTGGGAGCACGATATCTGAATTTTCGGGATATAACAAGACGCGGGTTGAATTTTAGGTACAAGCCTAACGTGTAGTAATATTGTACTTGTACGTACCAAATCAATTTGCACTTCCCTCAATCAAAAAGAAAACGAAAAAAATAAAACTATTCACACCACACAAAGAGAGAGTCTTGCCCCGTTTTACTATACAAATGCTATTCAAAGCTACTCCCTCCTTCCATCTATATAGGGCCTAATGCATTTTTCGATGATAACTTTGACCAAATATTAGAGCAATGATATATGACATGCAACTTACACAAAGCACACCGTTAAATTCGTCTGTGAAAGGTTCTTTCAATGATATAATTTTCACATTGTGCATGTCATGTACTATTAATCTTGTCAATAGTCAAAGGCGGTATTAAAAATCTCATTACACCCTATATAGATGGAAGGAGGGAGTATGAATCCATGTTTTGTCCGATTAAATTTTTTCGCTTGCTGTATAATGCATGTAACCTACTCATACCAACATTTTAGTGCATTCCAAATGTCTATACTACCGCTGCAATTCGAACTAAATTTGAATTCGTTTTTTCTATTTCAATAAGAATCTACAATCATGATTGTTGCCAACTTCAACCATCATAGTTTGCTTGCTATCCGCCAGATATAAATCAGACGGCCTATAATGCAGGATGGCAGGCACACCATCATCAACAACTCCGTTTTTTATAAGAGTAGAGATAAAACATATTAAATGTAGTATACCATGTTCATAACCACACCATGTGTATCACCGTTATATATATTCACACATCTGTCGGTTTGAAACACTATGATAAATTCTTCAAATATCCGAATTTTCTTTTTATAATGAAGTATATATGATCTCTATTCGTCTTTTACACCCACACAACCCTCTTATCTTTGTAGCTAGCGCTAACTTTCTCTTGTGCATGCACACGCCCGCATCCCTCTCACCCCCTCAGCATTCTCTAGCTCCATCGCGCAAATTCGTCTTTTCACTTTAGGTCGTTCACCCACGGTGTGTGTAGGCCCCCCAACTCCTTCTTTACGGCACACATTGATCGACATGCCTCTCTAGCCAGGTGTGCCTAGCACAAACACAAGCTTCCCCTCTTCTCTTGTCACCGTCCATGCCTCACTCCCACCACTCTTTTCATCGTTCCCATACTCGCACACTCCTCCCCCCCAATATAGTATGCCTCTCGTACCACCTCCTACATGCATCCCTCTCTCTCTATCCTTCTCCTCGTGCCTCATTTGCTTCTAACACACACATGCATGTATACCGATCGATCGCCCAACATATACCTAGATCGACTCTAACTACCCCCCATCGATCGACGTACCTCACAAGTTATGTCTCTCCTTTATCTTACAAAGGGCCATTGATCTTCCTATGTAGTTACGTCATGTATACCAGCCATTGTACCTCTATAGTTAATTGGGCCTCCCTCTTCCCCGACCACACACTGATAGTCGAGCGCTGCAGGTAGGCATCCATGCCACAGAGACAAACTGCACACGTCCCATCTCACGTTCCAGTAGGCCAACCACTCTATATCTTTGACGTGGGCACACACAAATTCGATGGCACTCTTTATCGATCGAGCGCGCGCACACACACACACATCATCCCTCTCTTTGATTCTATGGACACCTCAAGCCGATGATACCTCCACTCTCTTCTCGTGGACCGCCCCCTCTATATATATGTTATATCCAGGACTCTATTTCACACACATTGCATATGTTAATTTTTTTGATTGACCCCCCCAAAAAACTCTAAAGAACCCACACACTATATCTCTCTAGGTTTGTATCTCTCTCACACAACCCCACGTAGGTGGTGTACGTATACAAGAAGAGAATAGGTGCACCGTGGACGTACTAACGCTTCGTGCCCAGCCACACCCGCGCGGGTACACAGTGGAGCTCATTTCTCCACAAAAGCTGAATTTGTTTTTGAAACATCAAGTGGCCAGAGACTCGAAAACTTATTTTCCCATTAGTGACTTGTCAGGGCGGTGGATTTTAGTTTGTACGATAATGCTGCATCCACCTAAAGTAACGAAAGTTCTTACGTAAACTTCCTAGTAATTCCCTCTTAGTAGGTGCAGCATTACTCCTAACATTTGTAATATCAGTTTGAAACTTGTAATATTGTCGTGTCCTATTCCTCACTCTGTGCATTTAAAAACCGAACCGAAAAACCATACCGAAGATAAACCGAACCAAACCAATTTTATGGTTTTTATGGTTTCTAGTTTCGGTATGGTCTGAACTTTTCATACCGATTTGAACTTGGTTTTTATGGTATATACCGGAAAACCGAACGGTTAACCGAATAAACCGAAGTAAAAAATAAATTTGTATTTCTTGAGATGAACAACCATACAAGTTGTCATTTTTCTTGTACATGAGTCAAATGCACTACTAAGCACGTAATTTTTTCTTGTAACATAGTCATTTTTCTATTTTTAAAATGCTAAGCACGTCCATAACCATCAACAAATGAATCAATGCATGCATATATACTTATATATATAGTCATATACTATTTGTGTAGAATAGTATGTGTTTTGAGTCATAAATTTGCTAATTATTATTACGTCATTTCCAAATTCGCGTCAACTTTGGTTTTTATGGTATATACCGAAACCCTACCAAAATAATTTGGTATATACCGAAACCGAATCGTATTTTAATTTCATACCATATTTACAGAAGTATTAATACCGTACAAACTGAAAAACCGTATAAATTGAACCATGTAAACCGAATAAACCGATCGCACAGGGTGACCTATTCCTGCGTTTTCAAAATCCTACGAATCAAACAGGTCCTAAGTTGGTGATGATGTTGTGCCTCCCATCTTTCAGCAATAGCCGTCGGATCTAGATCTGACGCATACAAACCAAGCTTCTCCATTTTTGCAAAAAGATGCCCGCACTTGTTCCCTATTTACAAACAACTCCTTGTCTCTCACAATCAGCCTCATCTCCTCCCCACCAAATCTAGGAGTAGAAGGCCGTGGAAGAATCTGGCATGATGGCCGCTGCCGGAGCCGTCCACCCCCAATCTTGGTGTTCCGTGCAATGCACGGGCATCTACGCACGGGACATTATGTCAAACAGGGCTAGTTGTAAGCAGGCTAGCTCTACATCCATGATGATAGTGACTGCAGACGGTGAGGCTGACTATGGTATGCCGAACATGACGCCTATACTCAGGTGTCATCTCCGGCGCAGGGTCTTGTCACTTCACTGTGAGGAGCAGCACGTAATAATTTGACCAACGGATAGTACAGTGCTAGTACTCCTACTACTACATTGGTAGTACTACTACTAGTACTAGTAGCACCACCGTCTGGATTTAGGAGTACTACCACGTCCATCTGGATTTTAGTATTTGACTAGCAATATCTAGTAATGCATGTCACCAAAAATGTACTACTCCCTCTGTAAATAAATACATGGTGTTTTATTCCTATCGGCGAGAGAACTTAATGTTTTTGCTACTCCTAACTAGAGTACTAATATGATTACATGCAATGAACTAAACACTGCATGTCATGTTTGGTAGTCTCAAGTCATTGAAAGCATGCACGGCCCACATCTCTCATTGCTTGATATGTCATGAAATAAGAAACAAGGAGGGAGTTAATGCACCGTGCCTAAGTATTTTGGGATTATTTGGTTTTCGTAAGGTGACTTACACAACATTTTTGTTTACATGCATTAACATTTAATAGTTAAATCAAAGGTCAAAACTTGGCGCAAAATGCAAAGGGGACCAATAAACCAGTAAACATCAAACTTCTCTCGTTTGGCCCCAACTAGAGGTCCAGTGAGATGACTATACTGCACCGGCACGGAGGGGGACGCAACTTCATTGACTTACGGCAACTGCCTTTGGGTGAATGACATGTGGCCCCAGGGGGTGGCTGGCCCACCTATCATACAGCCAAAGGCAGGTGCAGTAGAGGGCCGAGGAGTAGTACGAAATCCTACGCACCTACGCACACTAACCAAGGGCTGAGTGATCACTCGAATCGCAAGATCAGTTGACTAGAAGCTACGCTAGAACCATGGAGGCGATGAGCGCGAGCATCAGCCGGCTGTGCCAGATGGTCCATGACGCCGGCCTGCGGCCCGGCACCGAGGAACGTCTCTAGGTAGTATTTCTTGAGGCCGCCAGGGTGAGGGGCCGCTTGGACGATAGCTTCGTCTCCTTGTTCGACGAGGTCCTCGTTGGTTTTCTCGACAAGTTCACCATCGTCAAGAAGCTTGCAGACGACTTTGACGTAAGCCTCCAGGCAACGCGCCCAGGCTCTGCGATGCCCGCCACCCTCAACGGCCACTATGGTAACAACCTCTTCGACGCACTGGTGGCCCTCCGACTTCCCGCCGTAGCGCCGGAGAATGTCCACCTCGAGGTCGCGCTCGCCGCACAACGCCTAGCGCAGCAAGACACCATCGACATAATCACCCACGTCTACGCGCAAATCGTCCACAAGGACTACTACATGCAAGAGGAGGACGATAGGACACTGGCCTTCTTGGAGCGCAGGGCAACCTTGGACGACACTGTTCAAAAGCACGTTGAGCTCGACGCCAACGCCGATGCTCCTCACACGTCGGTTGGTGACCCGGCGCACTAGGGCGTGAGGATGTCGTTGAACGTTGATGGATCCGTATGTATTTTTATCTTTCCATCAAATCCATGTAGTAGTATATGATACTACATTAATTATCTTACCTTTCGCATCAACTTCATAATTTTCGTACGTACTCCATGCATGAACGGCGCCAGAACCAAACTTCTCATTACTCTAGGCAAAATCTTTATTTTCTATCTATCGGTCGCGCCATGGAGCAAAACCAAATTTTACAAGTTACGAGTTCAAAAGGAAAAGCCTGCCGTGTTCGCGTCGCACCCCCCCACGGTTGGTCCGGCACGCCTCTCAAGTGGGAATGTGTGCGGTGTTGCATTTTCACTTACAAGTGGGACCACAGTTGAGCAAACCGACTATTGGCAAACCCCCACCCCGCCCACCGCGCGATGGCTGAGAAAACTGGAGGGAGAAGAGATGGCTGTAGCATGAACTCCAAGAAAATTGGTGTCGGATGGGACTCGTGTGGGTGGCGTGTGCCGTACTGCTAGACGTGAATGCTACTGAGTAATGCCCATGCCACCCCACTATATCGAGGTACGTAGAGCAAATTTCCTGCAGTCCGTGCTCAACCCTCCTCTATCTCTCTTCTTAGCCAGCCAACGGACGCGCGGAGCCCATCGTCTGTTTGCTCACATGCGGCCCCAC
Organism: Triticum urartu; assembly: GCF_003073215.2. Classification (NCBI taxonomy): domain Eukaryota; kingdom Viridiplantae; phylum Streptophyta; class Magnoliopsida; order Poales; family Poaceae; genus Triticum; species Triticum urartu. Next base: position 271,012,544 of record NC_053026.1, read on the forward strand.
ATGTTAGGGAAAACGCAAGAGGACCCACTGAACCTGCACATCTTTCACCTCGACGTGCTGGTGATGAAAAACAAATCCAATAAAGATCTTCAGTGGCCGCTTTTGGAGTTACTCAAGAGTAGTAAGATTCTATTTACAGTTTAACCCAAGATGCACATCTCATGGTTTCAACTACCACTCTATTTTCATTCATGACACGACCTGGATGCTGGATGTCCCACGTGTCGGCAAATGGAGGAAGAACCCGACCAAATCTTCGGTTCTGCTCTTGGATGAGATTAGTGCACTTGTTGATACTCCTACTAGAATAGAGGCTAGACATGAGACTAGATGCGAGGAAGCAACATCTACTTCTTTACACTCGAAGAAGAAAGAAGCACGCAAGATCGAGCCTCCGCAGATCAACAATGAATGCATTGAGAAGGCACTAATCCAACTTACAGGAGTAGTAAAATGTATTCTTGTGGTTCTTGTTTTCTTTGGTCTTGCTTTTCTAGTCAAAATTATCGTTGGAGTTCGTGCAAAATGAAGGTGCATTTGGGGTCATGCGTTGGAGTTAGCCTTACAAGTGGGACCGCAGTTAAGGAAACTGACTATCGGCAAACCCCCACCTCGCCCGCCGCGCGATGGCTGAAGTTAGAGAAACAACGAGGTTGAAGAGATTGCTCTAGCACAGACTCCAAGAAATAATATGGTGTCAGATGGATGTCGTGGTGATGGCGTGTGCCGTACTCCTGGACGTGAATGCTTGTTCTGGCCCATGCCACCCTACTACTCCTACTACTTACTCCTACTAGTATATAGTATGCTAGTATCGAGGATTCGAGGTGCTGGTTACGTACAACGAACACATTAACATATGGCTACAGCAAAAACACACGCCCGACGCGCGAAGCATGTGAAGCTAGTACAAATTTAGAGAAGCGACTCAAAAGCCATACAGAAATTTAGTAAGTTTATCACATGCATATCATTTTATTACATACAACATGTCATCAACCCACATTGACAATGAGGATACATTATAAATACTAAAGTTTTCACCACACAACAAATAACAAGCCATGAAATGAACTTCAACTCAACCATTCTGCGGCGCTGGAAATGCTTTCTTTGAACCACAAGTGATTCTCTGGGACGGGCCATCCATTGTCGATCTGGAGACCAACGCAGGACTGATTATCCAGGCTGAAGCGGCCTACTATATCAGCACCAGGGTAGGGAACCACCCAAATGTCCAAGGTATAGACACAGTTGCTTCTCATAAATGTGTCAACAGCAGTTGGATCGCCTTTCACCATCATCGGATAGTTTTGTCCAAGGAAGAGCGAGTTTTCTCCAAGACTATCAATTCTGTGCCAGGGAGAAGGAGTTGGCGCTAGCACACTAGTATCCATCCCGAATACCATGCAACGGGTGTTGGAATAGGTCCGGAGAGTGCGACCATGGGAGACACCTGCTTCCTTAGCAGTAACATCACCAGTGGGCTGTATACACACAAGAAGAGGTGATCCATCGGAATTAGTTGCCAGGCGCCACAGAGTATATGGGCGCTGCTTGTGATCATCACCATCGTCATCTCCCCCTTGGTTATAAATTTTTTAAAGTATAGGTGGTGGGATGTTCACAGGACCTTGGAAACACAAGAAGAAGGTTAATTAGTAGAGGGAAACTTGCTAACCCACATGCATGTGGATGAAACAATTATAATTATGGTGGAAGACAAACGTACCGAAACTACGAGGATACCATGCAAAAAGAGTGCCATGAGTGGTGGCGGCAAACACAAGGCCCTCATATTGAATTGCATCACAGTACTCATTCATGCACAGAAACTGATTTTTGAGCAATGTCCATCGAGTCAAACCACTAAGGATGGCAACAAGCTTGTCGAAGATAGCAACAACTTCATAGTTGTTGTAATTCCAAGAGCGGTTGAGAACTCGACAAATTGCTATCTTCCGTAGAAGACAATCACCATGATCGTATTTGAACACACGTACATTACTGGTGTGCTCAACCTCTGGGCAGTGTGCTGAGATTTTTGGAAGTGGAACCTAGTGACGAGTGTACACATTCACAAGTTCCCACTCGCAGTTGGACCCAATGTAAACAACCCAATCTCCATTTGCACCCGCCCAAGCCTTGCCCTCAAGCGATGGCATCTTAACATCATACGTATCATTATCAAGTGGCATCAACTGGCACAGGGCGGGGCCTCCGTCGTGCCGGCGCCAGTCATCAGGGTCACGGCGAAGAAGATAGGGGGATCAAACCGCTCCTTGACTCTTGGGTTCTTTGTAATGATGTTATTAGTTGAGTCGAGAATGGGCTTGAACGAACCTGCCATGCTAGCCGAGGTGATGATGTCGCACCGATCAATGAGTTCCTCCACCACGTCATCTTTCAGATCGGGGCAAGAATAACGGGGTCGTTTCCAGCCTGTTCCCTCCATGGAGAAGACGATCGAACAATGGCAGAAGAAAGGGTGAAGGGCTAAAGGAAAATGGAGGAGGGAGAGGAAGAGCGTGCGACAGCAGTTCCAAATCGAGAGGGAAAGGCGAAGAGTCGGTGGACGGTTGCGAGTTTGCCATGGTTCACAAAGAGGCGCCCCGGCCTACACGTCCGTTCGGAAATACTCCTACTACTCGCTGTCGTCTCACTGATATGTTGGAACGGGACCACATGTCAATGAAACATGGTGTGTAATTTCTCATGTAAAATTCGATCTGGCCGTGTTGGCCCGAGGTGCCGCATTAGTTATTGACCTTTATTTTTATAATGGCGTGCCGATCAGTTTTGAAGCACGACTAACTAGTACTGTATGTGGAGAGGATGACAGCAGGGACCCGCCAAGGTCATGGCAGTACCCAAGCAAGTGCCTCCTTATTTGAAGCCAATAAAAAATGGCTCCTCCTAGTGGATTTCTGACATCTGGGTCCCATGCCATTGTCAACGTAGTCAATAAACGAGAGAATTGCACAACGAGCGGTTGACACCAGGGACCCAGCAGCTCGCCCAGTTATTTTTGTTTTGGGTTAATTTGATAAATGCCACTCCAAATCTGGTGTATCCGAGAAATGCCAATGCAATTTCCAAACTTTGAAAAATGCCATTTCATGCCATTTCTAGTGGCATTTTTTGAAGTCTGGAGTGGCGTTTTTCAAAGTTTGCAAACTGCAGTGGCGTTTTTCAAAGTTTGCCAAAATTGCAGTGGCATTTTTCAAAGTTTGGAAATTGCAGCGGCATTTTTATGAATCACCATAATTGGAGTGGCATTTATATAATTTGTTTTTGAGACGGAAGCAGGGTGTCAACTGGGCTGTGCGGGACACTCTGTCCTGTCTAGACAACCTTTTCTTTTATGTTTACCACAGACCAGCCCACTAGTTTTTTTTCTTTCTAAAAATGGCTAGCCCAGTTCTTTGGTGGTTTGTCAAGTAAGTCGCTTTATCAAGCCTGCTGGGCTGCAAATCTTTCAAGATGAGGAGAGCTTCATTCGGCTGGCCGAGAAAATGGCCTATCAGTAATGAGAAATGGGCTGTACATTTTTAAAACACATCAAACCGGCAATTATTTTCAAATATCTTTTTTTCATTTTGAGATTTTAAATTGCATTGATTTTTATGCGTGGACAATTTATTGGATTTTATATTGATATACATTTATTTTTAAAATCAGTCTGAATGTGACTCGAAATTTCGGGATTAAAAACAGTTCAGACCGCACCGACATATGCAAAATTTCGTATAATTTTTTAAATGTGGCCACAATATGGGCTGTAATGCTAACATAAAGAATATGGGCTCCAAAAAAATCCGTAAGAATTAGCAAATGGGCTGTAAATTATTTGAAATAATGGCATATGGGATGTATGCTATTTTCCACAGATTTGAGGCTTTCCACAGATGGCCTGTATACTGTTGGATGTCCATCCAATGGCCGTCGTGCTTCTTCAATCTCTGCTCTTCCTGCTCCAGTCGCTCAAACAAGCGCCAGCGGGACTGCCTACTCCCTCCTCCCCGCGGCCGGCTGTGCTGCCGCGCAGGCCTCACCGCCCCATCGTACTCCCATCGCTGGCCTAGCCATCCCTCTACTCACCCACACCTGCTGTTATTCTCCAGTGACGACAGACCAACCAGTAAACCCTCGTACAGTCGTACTCCCCTCCGCGTGGGAAACAAAAACAATGGCCGAGTCTTCCCTGCCTCCGTGTCGTTCCCTTCCTAGGCCTCGCCGTCGTCCACCGCCCTGGTGCTCTCGGCGTGGCATGGTCAGCGTGGTCAACGACCGACATGCATCTGAAGTGGACTGTACGTGGAGAGGCTGACAGCTGGGTCCATGGCCGCACGCAAGGAAATGCCTCCTTATTACGCGCAAAATAATGATTTCCTCCACCTGACATCTGGGACCCACCGAAACGGCCTCTGTATTTCACGAAAAAAACGTTACCGCCACTAATAGCTCGGACCCACCAGCTATATCTTCGCACGCAAGGATGTGCCTCCTTATTACACAGAAAAAAATGAATACTCCCCCTGCTAGCTGGGACCCAGTATAGTGGGCCTACTAAGTTGATGGGGACGAAGGGCTTTGTCGACTTAGTCAATATGCACGATTCTAGCTCGACTGACCGTACGATGTCCATCCAACGGCCGTAGTGCTTCTTCAAGCTCTGGTCTTCTTGCTCCACCCGCCCAAAGCAGCGCCGGTCGTGCCGCCTGCTCCTGCCTCCCGTGGCCGGCTGTGCTGCCGTGGAGGCCTCACCGCCCCATACTACTCCCACCGCTGGCCAGGCCATCCCTCCACTCCACTCACCCACACCCCCTGTTATTCTGCGGCGACGGCAGCGCAGCCGAACCAGTGAACCCTCGTACTCCTCTCCGCGTGGGTATCCACTGCCGCGTCTTCCCCGGCTCCGCGTTGTCCCCTTCCTACGCCTCGCCGTCATCCACCGCCGTGGTGCTGTCGGCGCGGCATGGTCAATGTGGTCAACGACCGAATTACATCGGAAGAATAATGTATGTGGAGAGGCTGACAGCTGGGTACACGACAGCCGCAAGGAAGTGCCTCCTTATTACGCGGAAAATAATTATTCCTCCACCTCACAGCAGGGACCCACCGGACACCCACCAGTATATCACGAAAAAAACGTTTGCCCCTGACTGCTGGGACCCACCCGACGGGCCACCATATTTCGTGAAAAAAACGTTCCCCCTGCTGTCAGCTCGGTCCCACCGGAAGTGCCTCCTTATTACACACAAAAAAATGAATACCCCCTGCTAGCTGGGACCCACCTTAGTGGCAGGCTAACTTGTGGGCCTACTAAGTTGACGGGGACGGAGGGCTTTGTCAACTTAGTCAATATGCACGATTCTAGCTCCAGTGATAGTACAATGTCCATCCAACGGCCGTAGTGCTTCTTCAACCTCTGGTCTTCTTGCTCCAGCCGCCCAAACCAGCGCCGGTCATGCCTCGTGCTCCTACCTCCCATGGCCGGCTGCGATGCGGCGGAGGCCTCACCACCCCCTACTACTCCCACCGCTGGCCAGTCCATCCCTCTACTCACCCACACCCCCTATTATTCTGCGGCAACGGCAGCCTCACACCGCAGTGAACGAGTGAACCATCGTACTCCTCTACGCGTGGGCATCCACTGTCGCGTCTTCCCCGGCTCCGCGTCGTCCCCTTCCTGGCCTCACCATCGTCCACCGCCCTGGTGTTCTCGGCGCGGCATGGTCAACGTGGTCAAGGAACGGCTTCCGTCGGACGTGGACTGTACGTGGAGAGGCTGACAACTGGGTCCACGGCCGTAGCAAGGAAGTGCCTCCTTATTACGTGCAAAATAATTATTCCTCCACCTGACAGCGGGGACCCACTGGACGGGCCACCAGTATTTTGCGAAAAAAATCTTTCCCCCCTGACTGCTGGGACCCAACGGACGGGCCACCGTATTTCGTGAAAAAAACATCCCCCTCGTTGTCAGCTCGGACCCACCAGAAGCGCCTCCTTATTACGCACAAAAAATGAATACTCCCCCGGCTAACTGGGACCCACCTTGCTGGGAGGCTGACTTGTGGGCCTACTAAGTTGACGGGGACGAATGGCTTTGTCAACTTAGTCAATATGAACGATTCTAGCTCCAGTGACCGTACGATGTCCATCCAACGGCCGTAGTGCTTCTTCAACCTCTGGTCTTCTTGCTCCAGCCGCCCAAAGCAGTGCTGGTCGTGCCGCATGCTCCTGCCTCCCATGGCCGGCTGTGCTGCCGCAGAGGCCTCACCGCCCCTACTATTCCCACCGCTGGCCAGGCCCTGTGGCGACGACAGCCTCACACCGCAGCCGAACCAGTGAACCCTCGTAGTCCTCTCCGCTCGGGCTTCCATTGCTGCATCGTCCCCTTCCTAGGCCTCACCGCCGTCCGCCGCCGTGGTGCTCTCTGCGTGGCGTGGTCAACGTGGTCAAGGAACGACTTCCATCGGAAGAGTACTGTACGTGGAGAGGCTGACAGCTGGGTCCACGGCCACAGCCTAGTTTTTTTTGTGATTTGCCAAGTAAGTCGCTTTGTCAGGCTTGTTGGGATGCAAATCTTTCAAGACGAGGAGACCTTTCATTCGGCTGGCCGAGAAAATGGCCCATCAGTAATGAGAAATAGGTTGTACATTTTTAAAACACATCAAACCGGCAATTAGTTTCAAATATCTTTTTTTTTCATTTCAAGAATTTAAATTACATTAATTTTTATGCGTGGAGAATTTGTTGGATTTCATATTGATATACATTTATTTTAAAATCAGTTTGAATGTGAGTCGAAATTTTGAGATTAAAAACAGTTCAGACCGCACCGAAATATGCAAAATTTCGTATAATTTTTAACCGTTGCCACAATATGGGTTGTAATGCTAACAAAAAGAATATGGGCTCCAAAAAAAACCTTACGAATTAGCAAATGGGTTGTAAATTATTAGAAATAATGGCAGATGGGCTGTATGCTGTTTTCCACAGATTTGAGGCTTTCCTAAAAAAAGGTTGACGCACAAGCACTGACTATTGGTGTCCATCCAACGGCCGTCGTGCTTCTTCAATCTCTGCTCTTCCTGCTCCAGCCGCTCAAACAAGCGCCGGCGGGACTGCCTGCTCCCTCCTCCTCGCGGCCGGCTGTGCTGCCGCGTAGGCCTCACCGCCCGACCGTACTCCCATCGCTGGCCTAGCCATCCCTCTACTCACCCAGACCTGTTGTTATTCTCCGGCGACAGAACACGACTAGTAAACCCTCGTACAGTCGTACTCCCCTCTGCGTGGGAAACAACTGCCGAGCCTTCCCTGCCTCTGTGTCGTCCCCTTCCTAGGCCTCGCCGTCGTCCACCGCCCTGGTGCTCTCGGCGCGGCGTGGTCAACATGGTCAAGGAACGACTTCCATCGGACGTGGAATGTACGTGGAGAGGCTGACAACTGGGTCCACGGCCGCAGCAAGGAAGTGCCTCCTTATTACGCGGAAAATAATGATTCCTCAACCTGACAGCTGGGACCCACCGGACGGGCCACTGTATTTCGCGAAAAAAGCGTTTCCCCATTGACTGCTGGGACCCACCAGCTACATCTTTGCACGCAAGGAAGTGCGTTCGAAAAAAAACGATTCGCCCCCTGACTGCTGGGACCCACCAGCTACATCTTCGCAGGCAAGGAAGTGCCTGACAGTCGGGACCCACCCGGTCGAACGTGTACGTACATATATACTGGTCGATGTAGAGGTGCACACGTGTCGTAGTAGAGGCGCGCACGTAGCATGTACACGTACGTACAGCGGCCAGGGTGCAAGAAAGAAAATACGGCCACGTATGTGTACATACGGGCAGGGTCTCAAACGCCTACTCGCGCATACGTACGGCCAGGGCTCGTGTACATGGCTGGGTCGGAATGGAGAAACAACATCGTCATCGTGTTCATGGGGAGGCAACGAAATGAGTCGTGTTCATGGGGAGGCAACGGAATGCGTCGTGTTCATGGGGAGGCAACGGAATGCGTCGTGTTCATCGGGAGAGCTTGGATGGAACATGTGATGGAAACGAGGCCTGGCGTATCGCAGAATGGAGGAAACGGCCTTGTGTTCGACCGGCCACGTTCGAAACGGGATCCTGTTGATCAGGAGGGGTCTGGCGTACCGCAAAACGGAGGAAATGGACCTCCTACGGTCGAAACGGGGGTCCTGTTGATCGGGAGGGGTGTGGCGTACCGCAAAACGGACAAAACGGACTTGTGTTGGAGCGCTACGGTCGAAACAGGGGTCCTGTTCATCGGGAGGGGTGTGGCGTACCGCAAAATGGGACTCCACGGGATACTGTTCATCTCCACCGTCGACCCCCTCCAGCCTCCACGAGCTACTGTTCATCCACCGTCGACCTCCTCCAGCCTCCACCTGTGACTGTTCATCCACGGGCTCCTGTTCATCCAGCCTCCACCGCGCGCTACTCCACCGGCTACTGTTCAACCAGCCTTCTCCACGGGCTCCTGTTCAACCACCCCTCCACGGGCTACTGTTCATCCTGCCCTCCACCGTCTATTGTTCATCCTGCCCTCCACGGGGTCCTGTTCATCCAGCCCCAACCGGCTCGATCAATCGGGGTCCTGTTCATCCAGAGGCAACACCACGGGGTCCTGTTCATCCACCCCCACTGGGAACTATTCATCCAACCCCCCCTGCAATGCTCACTATTCATCCAGAGGCAGCATCGATCAGCTTCAGTTAGTAGCAGTAGCGAAGGAATCGCTTGATCGGGTTCAGTTAACAGCCATCGATCGATCGCTCGGGTTCAGTAACGCGTAGCCTGCAGTGCAATCGCTCGGGTTCAGTTAGAGCCCAACACCTCGCTCGGGTTCAGTTAGAGCCAACGCCTCGCACACACGCGCGTACGTGTATGAGAGAAACGCGCATCGCTCGGCCCCCGACCTCCCAGCGTAACCGGGAACTCCCCGAAATTTTCCTCCCCCTCGCTTCTACCACGGTTTTTTCCGTCATGGACGGCCCAAAGAATGTCATGCAGCTGTGTCTCCGGCCCGCCCAGGACGAGAAGCCCATTTTCTGTCATGATTTTTTGTCATATAAGTAGGAGCCCACCACATCTATGATGATACTGGGTTTTGTCACAATTATCGTCATAGAAGTGTCATATGTATGACAATTTTTTTTTCGTTTGGCCCAAAATGTCACGGATGTGTCTTTTTTTAGTGAAAGGAAGCAAGACTAGGACTCCACTTGTAATAGAGTAATCCTAATCCTAATAGGACTAGTCATATAATCCGCCCCTTCAACATATATAAGGAGGTGCAGGGCACCCCAAGGGGGACAGGTTCCACAGGTGAGACAAGTTAGGTTTAGACATACAACTCAAAGAGCTCTCGATATAGAGCGCCTTTGTAATCATGATCATCATCATCAATATCATTGAAGCAGGATGTAGGCTTTTACCTCCATCGTGAGGGGCCGAACCTGGGTAAAACCTTGCATCTCTCGATTCCGACCAACCCTTCAGGCTACTACATAAATGCGTTGGCCTCACGACTAAGTCCTCACAATAGGACATCTGCCGTGACAATTCCACGACAGATTCGATCTTCTTTCGAGCGGGATTTCAGGCAAGATGACCATTACCTTGTATATCAGTACTATCTTTGCTTGCTAGTTGTCTCCATGCTATTTCTATGTCTCGCTACCTACCACTTATTTTTCTTCCTCCCAAATTGCCATGATAAGCCTCTAACCTCCACCATCCTAGCAAACTGTTGTTTGGCTATGCTACCTGATAACCCAGAAGTATAGGGGATCAATTGTAGCCTTTCTCGATAAGTAAGAGTGTAGAACCCCACAAGGAGCTAAAGGTAGAACAAATATTCCCTCAAGTTCTATCAACCACCGATACAACTCTATGCACACTAGCACTCGCTTTGCCTAGAACAAGTATGAAACTAGAAGTACTTTGTAGGTGTAAAGGGATTGGTTTGCAAGATAATAAAGAACACGAAAATAAAATCTAGGGGCTGTTTAGATAAAGAAACAATTAAGTTAGTTTTAGTAGAGATATTTTTGTCACAGGAAAGTTATTTGTCCCTAGGCAATCGATAACTAGACTGTAATCATTATTGCAATTTTATATAAGGGAGAGGCATGAGCTAATATACTTTCTCTACTCGGATCATATGCATTTATGGTTGGAACTCTAGCAAGCATCCGTAACTACTAAAGATCATTAAGGTAAACCCAACCATAGCATTAAGTATCAAGTCCTCTTTATTCCCATACGTAACAACTGACTTACTCGGGTTTGTGTTTCAGACACTCACGCAACTCACTATAAGTGAATCATGAACATATTGCAACATCCTACAGCGGGAATCCCTCACGCTTGTGCGACATGGAGGGCACCATCGGATAACACCAAAATAAAACATACAACTCAAACCAATCATGATCATCAATCAACCCATATGACAAAATGAATCTACTCAAACATCATAAGATAGCCACACATCATTGGATAATAATATATAGAGTTGAGAACCATGTTTATGTAGATATTACAGCGGGGAGAAGAGGTGTTACACCGCTGCATAGAGGGGTAGAAAGTTGGTGTTGACAGTAGCGAGGTTGTTGGTGTAGATCGCCACCACGATCCTTGCCCCAGCAGCACTCCGGCGCCACCAGGAGAGAGGGGGAGAGAGCCCCCTTCTTATTCTTCTTCCTTGAGCTCCCTCCTAGATGGGAGGAGGGTTTACCCTTTGGTCCATGGCCTCCATGGCAGCGAAGGGGCGGTAGCCCCTCCGAGATTGGATCTATCTCTTTGTTTCTCTTGTGTTTCACATTCCTGTTTTCTGGCCTTTCACCATTTCTTATATTCCTAGAGATCCGTAACTCCGATTGGGCTGAAATTTTAACACAATTTTCTTACACATATTATCTTTCCTCCAGCGAAAGAAGGGAACCAACCTCCTTACGGGGGCCACACAAGCCTGCTGGCCGCGCCCAGGGTAGGGGCACACCCTTCAAACTTGTGGGCCTCTCGGGCATTGTCTCAGGTTCATTCCTTTTCCCCATAATCATAAATATTCCAAAATAAATCTCCATATTTTTTTATTGCATTGGACTTCGGTTAATATGGATTTTCTGCGAAACAAAAAATATGCAACAAACAGGAACTGACATTGGGACTGGATTAACATGTTAGTCCCAAAAAAAATATAAAATGTTGGTGCACAAAAGGAGGGGTCCTATTTTGTACCCCTCTACTTGTGCGCGGGCAGTTGGAACCGCGCGTACAACCACACCTAGTGGGGCAGAGGAAGGAAGTGAAGCCACAAGACCACCAGAACAACGCCAAGCCAGAAACACGAAGAGCAGAGGGGCGAGGTGGACTCCCTCGGCAAGGCCCTTGCCGGGGCGGCCTCTGCAGCCCCGGCAAGAACCTTGCCGGGGCAATTTGCCCGACACCAGCAGAGCCTCCCCCTTGAGCCCAAGAGTTCCAACACCATCAACCACTTTGGAACCGAGGCTCGGGAGGCACCTCCATGGTGGCATGCAAATCTTTGTGGAGACCAGAAGCACACAAGACTAGATGATGACCAGAAGACAACGATCCTTGGCAAGATCCTTGCCAAGGATACCCACAGGACCCCCGGCAAGACCCTTGCCGGGGACGACCACGATGCCGCGGCAAGATCCTTGCCGGGGCCCTGGCAAGACTCTTGCCAAAAACATCCATGGGGCCGCAGCCAGGCTCACATCTGCCAAGACTCCATCGCCGTTCCCATGCAGTTGCCAGCCCACCAGCTAGGCAGGTGGCTGCGTGGCGACATGCGGCCTTTAGGCCGACTCGGCAAGCACCTGCGTGGTGGCATGCTGATCTCCGTGAAGACTCTGCCACCACACCAACTCAGCAGCCAGCCAGCGTGGCGCTACACGCCTCGCCAGTTCGTTCGCGCGTCGAAGCCAGGCGAGGCGGCGACAGCTGGGATGAGCTTCCTTACCGTCCCCGATAAAGCAAGGAGGGCATGTCGGCAGCGCATTAAATGTGTTTGTCCTACAGTGCCAAGATATAGACTCAACTACTATATAGATTTCCATCTCCTGTGTGCCACTATGGCAGCACCTTTGACTATAAAAGGAGGCCCGCGGCGTACTGAGAGAGGATTCCGATTTTTTGGGCCCTGTACGCCTTGTAGCTAGTCCAAGAACACCAGATAAACAGGAACCAGCAGGAGTAGGGTATTACGCATCATTTGCGGCCCGAACCTGGATAATTCCCCCGCGTTAATCTCTCAATCCTGCTCTTTCCACAACCCTGCGCCCGCCAACCATAGCAAAAAGGGATTCCTCGTGATCCCGTAGGTGTCGTTTCGCCCGACATCTCTGGAGCACCAGGTAGGGGGCGCAAGCTATGAAAATCCGGTTTGAAGGTTAGCACACAAACTTCATCATCACCATGGCTCCCAAGAGAAAGGGGATCACAACGATCGGCTCGTCCGGGGCCGGCCCGTTCGCGCCAGCGCGAGCAGACGGCCTGGTGCCCACGGATGGGGCTGGGGACGTGGCCCGCGAGCATCCACGACATTCTGGCGATCGGAGCCAGGCGAGCGGCGTCGTCCGAATTTGAGACAACGAGCCGCGCGCCGCTGGGTCTGGGGATGGGGCCGTGCTACCCATGGGCGGCGCAACAACCTCTACAACACCCCAGCCGACGCCCATGGCACGCACTTCCCAGGCCGCGCGCGATGAGCAACACCGCGATGCCAGAGCCCCCGGGCACCGCCGCGGAAAGAGCCCTATGCGCTAGTCGCAGGACGAACTAGGCCGGCGTGCGCGCTCAGACGCCGGTGCAGGCGGCGCGCGACCGCGATACCGTGACAGAGCCCCTTCTAACCCGGTTAGAAGTCGGAGCGCATCATGGTCTACGTAGATCTCGCTGCCGCCTACGCCAGTAGAAGTGTTGGCGCGCGTGCAACTGCTCCTCGACTCCCCCCGATGCGGAGAAGCTTGACGAGTGGAGAGCCACCATCTGAAGCCTTGTCAGCTTCGCCAACAAAGATGAGCCACTCCCAGCGGGACCCTCACACCGACGTCCTGACAAGCCGGTGCACGCTGGCGGTCGAGGGGGGGCAGAGATGCTACGACCATGGTGCACTCTTCCCCGCCGCGACCGCAACAACAACCACCGGCCCGTCGAGCCAACGTCGGTGACAACGTTTCCACCGCGTTGTCCGACCCGCGAACCCGCCGCGACCAACGTCAAGTCCTTCGGGAACAAGCCCAGGAAGACGCTCGAACTACCATCGAACGACGACAGGAGACGCGCCATTATTCAGATCAGCGTGTGGGGTCTACTATGGAGCACCCGGCGCCGGGGGGCCCCGGCGACCTGCCTTACGAGGTGGGTTGTACAGCCTTTACCCGAGAGCTGCGGCAGTTCTAGTGGCCCTCCCACCGCACGTTCAAGCCTGATTTTGGCGAGAAGTACAATGGCAAGACCCACCCGTCGGAGTTCCTCAGCATCTACACCATCGCAATGCAAGCTGCTGGAGCCCGCGACGACAAGGTGCTTGCCAATTACTTCCCATTGGCACTCAAACCCAATGTCGTGTCGTGGTTGATGCACTTGCCAATGGATTCCATTTCTTCTTGGTCGGATTTGTGTCATGAATTTGGTGGCGCCTTCACTGGAGTCCACCAAGCTCATGGCCAAGCAAGCGATTTGCACATCATCCCCCAGAAAGAAGGAGAAAACCTGCACAAGTACATACAAAGGTTCAGCCGAGTGCAGTACAACATCCCGGATGTTCATCCCGTCGCAGTTATCAGCGCATTCCATCAGAATGTGCGCAGCCGCAGGATGCGTGAGGAGTTGTTGATGAACAAGGTCAAGGATGTGGCTGATCTTTATGTTCTGGCCGATAGATGTACTTGGGCTGAAGAGGGGAGGAAGTACTCTGGCGAGGACACCGGTGCGGAAACCGACTCCACAGACGAAGACACCACCGCCCCGACAAAGAAGGGCCGGCGTCGCAATAGGAAGCGCAAGGGCAAAACTGTGCTTACCATTGAGGGATCTGGCGAGCTCGGCGCCACAAAAAGGGCCAAGGCCGACGACCCCGGCAAGGAGGTTGCCGGGTGTGCCGCTTGCTTGGCCCTGGTGCGTGCCAGCAAGCCAGGAGGCTCCGACAAGCAGTACTGCAAGATCCACTGCACCAAGGGCCATGACCTCCAGAACTGCCGACAAGTTGAGCCGCTTGTTGAAAAGCAGAAGGCTGAATACGAATGGCGAGACAAGGAGAAAGGTCATGATGGTGCTGAGGGATTCGGCAAGAAGCATGGCGGCCAAGGGGGGTGCCGAGGCAAAGATAACCAACAAGAGAGGCCTGCTCGGGGCCGCGACAAGAAAGAGGATGATGATGATGATGATGACAAGGATGATGAGTCCGGCGAGCACGAGTTCCAGAAGGCTACAGAGGCCATGTGCATCGACGGTGGCGCCTCGCTGCACACCTCACACCGCCAGCTGAAGCAGTGGGCGCGTGAGGTCACTGCGGCAGAGCTGTCGTTCGATGCCCAGAAGCCCCTGAAGTGGTCCCGCATGCCCATCCTTTTTGACACCGAGGATCACCCTGATCGCACAACTTCGGTCGGGTGTTTGCCGTTGTTGGTCTCGCCAACAATACGCAACCTCAAGGTGATGAAAGTGCTGGTTGATGGTGGGGTCGGTCTGAACTTGATCTCACACGCTGTGATCAAGAAGCTGCAGATTCCTGATGGAGACCTCGAAGAGACGGGCACGTTTCAAGGGGTCAACCCAGGAAGGAGCCAGCCTAAAGGTAAAATCACACTACCCGTTACGTTTGGAGGCGAGCTGAACTATAGGACGGAGAAGATCGTCTTCAATGTCGCCGAGATCCCCTTGCCATACAATGGGATCCTTGGCCGCCCAGCGTTGGCCAAGTTCATGGCGACGTCCCACTACGCCTACAACACGTTAAAGATGCCAGGGCCGCTGACCATCATCACCGTCCCCTTCGACAAGAAAGGTGCGCTCATCTGCGCCGATCAACTTTACCAAGAGGCAGTTGCAACAACTGCCGCGAACACACTTGCCCCTGCCGCTGAAGCTCCAGGGAAGAAGAAGGCCGGTGATACGTCTCCAACGTATCTATAATTTTTGATTGTTCCATGCTATTATATTATCTATTTTGGATGTTTATGGGCTTATTTATACACTTTTATATTATTTTTGGGACTAACCTACTAACCCAAGGCCCAGTGCAAATTGCTGTTTTTTTGCCAATTTTAGTGTTTCGCAGAAAAGGAATATCAAATGGAATCCAAGCAGAATGAAACCTTCGGGAGAGTTATTTTTGGAACAAATGTGATCCAGGAGACTTGGAGTGTACGTCAAGAAATCAATGAGGAGGCCACGAGGTAGGGAGGCGCGCCTGCTCCCTGGGCGCGCCCCCACCCTCGTGGGCCCCTCGTAGCTCCACCGACCTACTTCTTCCTCCTATATATATATCCATATACCCCGAAAACATCCATAAGCACCACGAAACCCTATTTCCACCACCTTAACCTTCTGTAGCCAAGAGATCCCATCTTAGGGCCTTTTCTGGAGCTCCGTCGAAGGGGGGAATCAATCATGGAGGGCTTCTACATCAACACCACAGCCTCTCTGATGATGTGTGAGTAGTTTACCTCAGACCTTCGGGTCCATAATTATTAGCTAGATGGCTTCTTATCTCTCTTTTTATCTCAATACAATGTTCTCCTCGATCTTCTTGGAGATCTATTTGATGTAACTCTTTTTGTGGTGTGTTTGTCACGATCCGATGAATTGTCGGTTTATGATCAAGTTTATCTATGAACAATATTTGATTCTTCTCTAAAATCTTTTATGTATGATTAGTTATCTTTGCAAGTCTCTTCGAATTATCAGTTTGGTTTGTCCTACTAGATTGATCTTTCTTGCAATGGGAGAAGTGCTTAGCTTTGGGTTCAATCTTGCGGTGTCCTTTCCTAGTGACAGCAGGGGCAGCAAGGCACGTATTGTATTGTTGCCATCGAGGATAAAAATATGGGGTTTATATCATATTGCTTGAGTTTATACCTCTACATCATGTCATCTTGCTTAATGCGTTACTCTGTTCTTATGAATGTAATACTCTAGATGCATGCTGGATAGCGGTCGATGTGTGGAGCAATAGTAGTAGATGCAGAATCATTTCGGTCTACTTGTCACGGACGTGATGCCAATATACATGATCATGTCTAGATATTCTCATAATTATGCACTTTTCTATCAATTGCTCCACAGTAATTTCTTCACCCACCGTAATAATTATGCTATCTTGAGAGAAGCAACTAGTGAAACCTATGGCCCCGGGTCTATCTTTTTATCATATAAGTTTCCAATCTATTTTATTTTGCAATCTTTTACTTTCAATCTATATCTTTAAAATACCAAAAATATTTATCTTATTATCTCTATCAGATCTCACTCTCGTAAGTGACCGTGAAGGGATTGACAACCCTTTTATCGCGTTGGTTGCGAGGTTCTTATTTGTTTGTGTAGGTACGAGGGACTTGCGTGTAGTCTCCTACTGGATTGATACCTTGGTTCTCAAAAACTGAGGGAAATACTTACGCTACTTTGCTGCATCACCCTTTCCTCTTCAAGGGAAAACCAACGCAGTGCTCAAGAGGTAGCAAGAAGGATTTCTGGCACCGTTGCCGGGGAGATCTACGCACAAGTCAAGACATACCAAGTACCCATCACAAACTCTTATCCCTCGCATTACATTATTTGCCATTTTCCTCTCGTTTTCCTCTCCCCCACTTCACCCTTGCCGTTTTATTCGCCCTTCTTCTATTCGTGTTTCCATTTGCTTTGATCTCTTACTTGGCTCATTTGCTTGTTTGGTTGGAATAATTGTTTATTTATTGCTAAACAGAGAACCTAAGATCTATGGATCCTCATCCTCTTGCTAATATTTTTAAGAGATCCAATTATGATGAACCAATTACTAGTGAGTTTTGTGCACCAGATTAACTTTACGAAGTTTTGCTTGAAATTCGTGAATCTGGAAATTGTGATGAAGTACTTTATGGAGTAATTCACGATGGATCTTCGAATAGAAAGCATGATTGCAATGATGATAGTATAAATTCTATTAATGTCTATTGTGCTTATAATATGCAAAACCCTAAGCTTGGGGATGCTAGTTTTGCTATGTCTACTACTTGTTGCAATGATCATGATTGGGGTGATTCTTCTTACAATCTTGAAAATTTATTTTTGCCCCATGATGAATATGAGATCGATAATAGTGTTTGTAGTAATATTGAAAGTGGGCTTGGAAGAGTGTCAACTTTAGATCCCACATATTTGGAGAATGTTCAATCTTATGGTATTTTTGATAAAAGTGGGTTTAGAGAGGTCATGACTTTAGTTAATGTTAATCCCACTATTTTGGAAGAGTGTCAACTTTGCATGCATGTGGATCGTGTTGAAAATACTTTATGAGCTATTTTGTTGAATTTGCTTATGATCCCACATGTAATTATTATGAGAGAGGAAAATATGGTTGTAGAAATTTTCATGTTACTAAATTACCTCTCGTTATGTTGAGATTGCTATTGTTTCTTTCCGCTTCCTTGCATATGCTAGTTTTTGCTTGCCTTGATAATTTGTTTGCCTATAAGATGCCTATGCATAGGAATTATGTTAGACTTATATGTGTTTGTCACGTGTTTTATGATGCTCTCTTTGTGCTTCAATTCTTGTCTTTCATGTGAGCATCGTTGAAATCTTATGCCTAGCTAAAAGGCTTTAAAGAAAAGCGCTTATTGGGAGACAACCCAATATTTTTCCTTGCTGTTATTCAATAAATAATTCATCTAGCCTTTGTTTAGATGTGGTTTTATGCTTTTAATTAGTGTTTGTGCCAAGTAGAACCTTTGGGAAGACTTGGGGAAAGTCTTTGCGATCTTGCTGTAAAAAACAAAAACTTTAACGCTCACGATATTTGCTGCCATTTTTTTACTGGAGAGTGCGATTAGGTTGATTCTTTTCAAATAAGATTAATATATAAATTCCTCACGTCCAGCAATTTATTTCAGAATTTTTGGGGTTACATAAGTATTCGAAACCTATAGATTACTACAGACTGTTCTGTTTTTGACAGATTCTGTTTTTCGTGTGTTGTTTGCTTATTTTGATGAATCTATGGCTACTATCGGAGGTTATGAACCATAGAGAAGTTGGAATAAAGTAGGTTTAACACCAATATAAATAAAGAATGATTTCATTACAGTACCTTAAGTGGTGGTTTGTTTTCTTATACTAACAGAGCTCATGAGATTTTCTGTTTAAGTTTTGTGTTGTGAAGTTCTCAAGTTTTGGGTAAAGATAAGGAGTGGCAAGAGCCTAAGCTTGGGGATGGCCAAGGCACCCCAAGGTAAAATTCAAGGAAAACCAAAATCCTAAGCTTGGGGATGCCCCGGAAGGCATCCCCTCTTTCGTCTTCTTCTATCGGTAACTTTACTTGAGGCTATATTTTTATTCACCACATGATATGTGTTTTGCTTGGAGTGTCTTGTATGATTTGAGTGTTTGCTTTTTAGTTTACCACAATCATCCTTGATGTACACACCTTTTTGGAGACACACACATGAATTGGAATTTATTAGAATACTCTATGTGCTTCACTTATATCTTTTGAGCTAGATAATTTTGCTCTAGTACTTCACTTATATCTTTTTAGAGCACGGTGGTGGTTTTATTTTATAGAAATTATTGATCTCTCATGCTTCACTTATATTATTTTGAGAGTCCTTTAGAACAGCATGGTAATTTGCTTTGGGTTTGAAATTAGTCCTCATATGATAGGCATCCAAGATGGGTATAATAAAAACTATCATAAAAAGTGCATTGAGTACTAGGAGCAGTTTGATACTTGATAATTGTTTTGAGATATAAAGATGGTGATATTAGAGTTGTGCTAGTTGAGTATTTGAGAATTTGAGAAATACTTGTGTTGAAGTTTGCAAGTCCCGTAGCATGCACGTATGGTAACCGTTGTGTAACAAATTTGAAACATGAGGTGTTCTTTGATTGTCTTCCTTATGAGTGGCGGTCGGGGACGAGCGATGGTGTTTGCCTACCAATCTATCCTCCTAGGAGAATTCGCGTAATGCTTGGTTTTTGATGAATTGTAGATTTTTGCAGTAAGTATGTGAGTTCTTTACGACTAATGTTGAGTCCATGGATTATACGCACTCTCACCTTTCCATCATTGCTAGCCTATTCGGTACCGTGCATTGCCCTTTCTCACCTTGAGAGTTGGTGAAAACTTCACCGATGCATCCAAATCTCGTGATATGATACGCTCTATCACACATAAACCTCCTTATATCTTCCTCAAAACATCCACCATACCTACCTATTATGGCATTTCCATAGCCATTCCGAGATATATTGCCATGAAACTTTCCACTGTTTCATTCATGACACGCTTCATCATTGTCATATTGCTTTGCATGATCATGTAGTCGACATCGTATTTGTGGCAAAGCCACCATGCATAATTTATCATACATGTCACTCTTGATTCATTTCCCTTCCCGATACACCGCCGGAGGCATTCATATAGAGTCATATTTTGTTCTAGTATCGAGTTGTAATCATTGAGTTGTAAATAAATAGAAGTGTGATGATCATAATTAATAGAGCATTGCCCCCAAAAAAGAGACAGGCCAAAAAAAGAAGAAAGGCCCAAAAAAAGAGAGAAAAGAAATAAAAAGGGGCAATGTACTATCCTTTTTTTCCACACTTGTGCTTCAAAGTGGCACCATGATCTTTATGATAAAGAGTCTCTTGTTTTGTCACTTTCGTACACTAGTGGGAATTTTTCATTATAGAACTTGGCTTGTATATTCCAACAATGGGCTTCCTCAAATGCCCTAGGTCTTCGTGAGCAAGCAAGTTGGATGCACACCCTCTTAGTTTCTTTTGTTGAGCTTTCATACATTTATAGCTCTAGTGCACCCATTGCATGGCAATCCCTACTCCTTGCATTGACATCAATTCATGGGCATCTCCCTAGACCGTTGAGTAGCCGCGTCGATGTGAGACTTTCTCTTTTAGTGTCTTCTCCACATAACCCCCTATCATTATTCTATTCCACCCATAGTGCTATATCCATGGCTCACGCTCATGTATTGCGTGAAAGTTGAAAAAAGTTTGAGATTACTAAAGTATGACACAATTGCTTGGCTTGTCATCGGGTTGTGCAAGATGAGAGCATTCTTGAGTGATGAAAATGGAGCATGACCAAACTATATGATTTTGTAGGGATGAACTTTCTTTTGCCATGTTATTTTGAGAAGACATGATTGCTTAGTTAGTATGCTTAAAGTATTATTATTTTCATGTCAATATTAAACTTTTGTCTTACAATCTTTCGGATATGAACATTCATGCCACAATAAAGAAAATTACATTGAGAATTATGCTAGGTAGCATTCCACATCAAAAATTCTGTTTTTATCATTTACCTACCCAAGGACGAGTAGGAATTAAGCTTGGGGATGCTTGATACGTCTCCAACATATCTATAATTTTTGATTGTTCCATGCTATTAATCTGTTTTGGATGTTTATGGGCTTATTTATACACTTTTATATTATTTTTGGGACTAACCTACTAACCCAAGGCCCAGCGCAAATTCCTGTTTTTCTTTGCCTATTTCAGTGTTTCGCAAAAAAGGAATATCAAACGGAATCCAAACGGAATGAAACCTTCGGGAGAGTTATTTTTGGAACAAACGTGATCCAGGGGACTTGGAGTGGACATCAAGAAATCAATGAGGAGGCCACGAGGCAGGGAGGCGCGCCTGCCCCCTGGGCGCGCCCCCACCCTCGTGGGCCCCTCGTAGCTCCACCGACCTACTTATTCCTCCTATATATATCCATATACCCCAAAAACATCCAGAAGCACCATGAAACCCTATTTCCACCACCGCAACCTTCTGTACCTAAGAGATCCCATCCTGGGGCCTTTTCCAGAGCTCCGCCGGAGGGGGAATCAATCATGGAGGGCTTCTACATCAACACCATAGCCTCTCCGATGATGTGTGAGTAGTTTGCCTCAGACCTTTGGGTCCATAGTTATTAGCTAGATGGCTTCTTCTCTCTCTTTGGATCTCAATACAATGTTATCCTCGATCTTCTTGGAGATCTATTTGATGTAACTCTTTTTGCGGTGTGTTTGTCAAGATCCGATGAATTGTGGGTTTATGATCAAGTTTATCTATGAACAATATTTGATTCTTCTCTGAAATCTTTTATGTATGATTGGTTATCTTTGCAAGTCTCTTCGAATTATTAGTTTGGTTTGGCCTACTAGATTGATCTTTCTTGCAATGGGAGAAGTGCTTAGCTTTGGGTTCAATCTTGCGGTGTCCTTTCCCAGTGACAGCAGGGGCAGCAAGGCACGTATTGTATTGTTGCCATCGAGGATAAAAAGATGGGGTTTATATCATATTGCTTGAGTTTATACCTCTACATCATGTTATCCCTCTTAATGCGTTACTCTGTTCTTATGAACGTAATACTCTAGATGCATGCTGGATTGTGGTCTATGTGTGGAGTAATAGTAGTAGATGCAGAATCGTTTTGGTCTACTTGTCGCGGACGTGATGCCTATATACATGATCATGCCTAGATATTCTCATAATTATGCACTTTTCTATCAATTGCTCGACAATAATTTGTTCACCCACCGTAATACTTATGCTATCTTGAGAGAAGCCACTAGTGAAACCTATGGCCCCCGGGTCTATCTTTTATCATATAAGTTTCCAATCTATTTTATTTTGCAATCTTTTACTTCCAATCGATATCATAAAATACCAAAAATATTTATCTTATTATCTCTATCATATCTCACTCTCGTAAGTGACCGGAAGGGATTGGCAACCCCTTTATCGCGTTGGTTGCGAGGTTCTTATTTGTTTGTGTAGGTACGAGGGACTTGCATGTAGTCTCCTACTGGATTGATACCTTGGTTCTCAAAAACTGAGGGAAATACTTACGCTACTTTGCTGCATCACCCTTTCCTCTTCAAGGGAAAACCAACGCACAAGACCCCTTCCGGCAAGACCTCTTCCGGCGAGACCTCTTGCACCCACTCTGGAAAGCGCACCTCTTTGGAGTGCTGCGCTCCTATTAAGGACGTGCTAGACACCCTTTGCCCTGGTATACGGGGCAGAAGCAGTTCTCCCCACTAAACTCATCTACGGGTCACCTCGAGTGCTCGCTTATGATGAGTTTGAGCAAGAGCAGCTGCACCGAGATGATGTGGCGCTCCTTGAGGAAGATCGTCTTCGGGCTGCTGTGCGAGCCGCTTGATATCAGTAAGCCTTGCGCCGCTATCATAGCCGCAAGGTTCACGCCCGAAGCCTTGAGGAAGGCGACCTTGTTCTTCGGCGGATCCAATCCCTCAAGAATCCAAATAAGTTAACGCTGAAGTGGGAAGGCCCTTATCGGGTAATACAAGTCACCAGGCCTGGCGCAGTCCGCCTGGAGACCGAAGATGGCATTCCGGTGAGAAACTCCTGGAATATTGAACATCTTCGCAAATTTTACCCCTAAGGCATTGTTGCCGGGAGCCCCGACAACCCCCGTTTCATACTAGCCTTGCCGCCGAGGCATGTAACCCTATGTATGGAGCCAGGCGCAGACGCTATGCGCAGTCAGGGAAAAGGAATCCCTTAGTATGTATAGTTTCCTGTCGATTTCCATGTTGGTGTATATACGTATATGCATGCTTGTCCAGGGTACTGTACTATTTTTTGATTCCAGTAAATGTTAGTGAAACACCGAGGTTTCATGCTTTTGTCCTCACTTCTTTCCAGTCACGGCAAAGACGCGCGATCCCACCAAGGGCCCGGCTCTGGCAAGAAGTTGAGAGGACCGCTCGGCATGGTGATCCCCGGCAAGCCAAACATATAAAGTTTACCTCTTGCCCATTTGTATTCAAAACCTATGATTTGTGCATTAGAAAACCTTGCCACTCGTCTTTAAGGACTCGGGGGCTCCCATTTCCGACTCGGACGCTGCTTCAGTCAGAATGGTTATGGTGACCCTTGTCAAAAAGAGGTGGACGGGGGGCTAGGCCCTTTGTCTATAACCTGGCAGATGTGATTGTCCGGCAGACGCAAGGGGCGCCGTCAAGGTGGCTTGCCGGAAGGACTCGTTTATTTACACTAAGAAGGCATTTCGTCTCCGCACGAACGTACACGTGCATGAGTTACCGGCAGGACTAGACTTTTTCATTAATATGCTGATGCAAGTACAAAGGTTACATGATACAAGCATGGGCTCGAGAGATTACATTATATAGAAATTAAGATTTGGCAAGTGCCTACAATTTAAGGAGAAAGATAGGTTCCCTGTGATCTCCGTTCTTGCCCTTTTCCTCCCAGTTGCGGCAGGTGAAGGCAAAAAGGAAGCGGCGGGGAACGCGCCGATGGAGAGCTTGACGAGGAAAACTCTAGGCAGAGCGCGGGGCCGAGGGAGGGGGGAGACGTGGTTAGTCAGAGTTGGAGTGGACGTCCTCCCGCTTGACGCCCTCATCGTCGATGTCCTCCTCGTCACTGCCGCTCGAGGTGGAGGGTTCCCCTCAGAGGAGCTCTCCGCACAACACCTCAAGCGAGTTCCCAAGAGCCCGAAGACCTTGAAGGAGAGCAGGACATCCTCCATCAATTTGAATTGGAGAACGAGCCCCTCTGACAGGCTATGGGCACGGGCGAAGGTCTTCCACCCATGGCGGAGATACATAACATGATGGGCTGGGAAGTCGATGTCGACCCGCATGCTGCCATTCCCGCATCCCCTCATGTGCAGCCTCAAGGCCTGAGGCGGGTCAAGCTCCATCTCCCGAGCAAACAGAGTGGGAAGACGAAGACGGCCGCGCACTGGCCCACGCAGCCTAACGTAGAACTCGTGGGGCTAGTCTCCGACATGGCCCTCCATTGGAGGAGGGGCCGCAGGCGGAGGCGAAGCCGGTGCGCTGCCCCATCCTCCTCCTCCCCGAGCGCTACGGCGGCCTTGGCCTCGCACCTCCCTCTTCCTCTCGCGGCCGGCTCCGCCACCATGAGCTCTTGCGAAGGAAGGGCACGCTGTTGAGCGAAGGCCCTCGCCGCCGCCATCGGAGCACCAGCACGCCCTCTCGCCATGATGAAGGGAAGAAAGGAGTCGAGGCGGAGGAGATGAGCACTGAAGTATCGAAGGAAGCCGTCCCCCTCCCTTTATTCTTATAAAGGGGCGGGGCCGAGGCTCGGTTGCCCCGGCCGCCAAGGGACGCAGGGAATCAGGACCAATCCGCTGCTCCAATCAGCAACGACCCAGTTTCCCGCCTCCACATTATGGCCTGTGCCCTCCGCATCCACCACCTACCCTCCTCGGGGCATGAAGGACACGTGGCAAGCAAACCGGAATCAAGAGGGCGACTGAAGCGACCGCATTCCACCCCGTGACCGTGGGGCGCGGGGACCTTGAAGGTCGCGACCCGAGTCCACCTAGTGAATGAGCCGCGCCCCTGCGTTTTCCTCCCTTTTATGGGGAAGGCGCAGGCCACCTCTTTACCATTTACTACGATGTGACGCATGAGGGAAGCAACCGCCCCACGCATGACCCCCACGTCACGCACGACCCCCACGTCGCGCATTCAACGCGGGTCATGGGGAAGTGCAACAGGTGAGGGAGCTACAGCAGTACAACCCGGCCCCGCGTGCCCGCGCACCGTTTTGGGACTAGCCCAACAACGCGTCGCGCTTATGTATGGCCCAGGCTCGGGGGCTCCTGTCGGTGCACAAAAGGAGGGGTCCTATTTTGTACCCCTTTACTTATGCGCGGGCAATTGGAGCCGCGCCTATGGCCACACCTAGTGAGGCAGAGGAAGGAAGCGAAGCCACAAGACCACCAGAACAACGCCAAGCCAGAAACACGAAGAGCAGAGGGGCGAGGTGGACTCCCCCGGCAAGGCCCTTGCCGGGGCGGCCTCTGCAGCCCCGGCAAGAACCTTGCCGGGGCAACTTGCCCGACACTAGCAGAGCCTCCCCCTTGAGCCCAAGAGTTCCAATACCATCAACCACTTTGGAACCGAGGCTCGGGAGGCACCTCCATGGTGGCATGCAAATCTTTATGGAGACCAGAAGCACACAAGACTAGATGATGACCAGAAGACGACGATCCTCGGCAAGATCCTTGCCAAGGATACCCACGAGACCCCCGGCAGGACATTTGGCAGGGACGACCACGATGCCGCGGCAAGACTCTTGCCGGGCCCCCGACAAGACTCTTTCCAAAAACATCCGTGGGGCCGCAGCCAGGCCCACATCTACCAAGACTCCACCACTGTTCCCATGCAGCTGCCAGCCCACCATCTAGGCATGCGCCTACATGGCGACGTGCGGACTCTAGGACGACTTGGCAAGCACATGCGTGGTGGCATGCAGATCTTCGTGAAGACTCTGTCACCGCACCAACTCAGTAGCCAGCCAGCGTGGCGCTACACGCCTCGCCAGTTCGGACGTGCGCCGAAGCCAGGCGAGGCGACGACAGCTAGGACGAGCTTCCTTACCGTCCCCGATAAAGCAAGGAGGGCACGTCGGCAGCGCATTAAATGTGTTTGTCCTACGGTGCCAAGAGATAGACTCGACTACTGTATAGCTTTCCATCTCCTGTGTGCCACTGTGGCAGCCCCTTTGAATATAAAAGGAGGCCCGTGACGTACTGAGAGAGGATTCGAATTTTTTGGGCCCTACATGCCTTGTAGCTAGTCCAAGAACACCAGATAAACAGGAACCAGCAGGAGTAGGGTATTGCGCATCACATGGGGCCCGAACCTGGATAATCCCCCTACGTTAATATCTCAATCCCGCTCTTTCGACAGCCCCGCGCCCGCTAACCGTAGCAAAAAGGGATTCCTCGTGATCACGTAGGTGTCGTTTCCCCCGACATAAAATGTTGCCAAAAGTATATGAAAGTTGTAGAATATTGGCATGAAACAATAAAAAAATATAGATATGACAGAGACATATCATTACCGCTTTGCTCAGCCCCTCTCATAGTGTTGCTAGTTGTAGGTGTAGTGCAGGTTGTTTTATGTTGGGACATGGATATCATGGGATATCACAATATCTCTTGTTTAATTAATGCATCTAAATACTTGGTAAAGGGTGGAAGGGTCAGCCTTTTGCCTGGTGTTTTGTTCCACTCTTGCTGTGCTAGTTTCCGTCATACCGCTATTATGTTCCTTGATGAGCGCTCCTAACACATGTGGGGTATTATGGGCCCCCCTGTCCATTCGCTTAGGTTAAAACTCCTCCAGCAAGGCCCAACTTGGTTTTAAAATTTGCCAACATATGATAAATAACTAAATTTGCATAGGGAGTTAGCACTATCCGTGGATTCTTAATTCCACATAATACAGGTGGGCCAGTGCCGATGGTGTTGGTCCAAAACGGGCGGCCCGCGGGGCCACTGTGAGGAAACTCGAGGAATGGTTTTACTCGTAGCTTGTCCCATCCGTCATGTCCTAAGAACAAGATACGTGCGGATCCGATCGGATCGTCGACTGATGTCTACTATACAACTTTATTCTTGTAGACTCGTGTTGGGCCTCCAAGAGTTTTGTAGGGTAGTAGCAATTTTCCCTCAAGTGGATGACCTAAGGTTTCTCAATCCATGGGAGGCATAGGATGAAGATGGTCTCTCTCAAACAACCCTGCAACCAAATAACAAAGAGTCTATTGTGTCCCAACACACCAAATACAATGGTAAATTGTATA
Source organism: Triticum urartu (assembly GCF_003073215.2). Lineage (NCBI taxonomy): Eukaryota > Viridiplantae > Streptophyta > Magnoliopsida > Poales > Poaceae > Triticum > Triticum urartu. The sequence goes on from NC_053026.1 coordinate 271,039,430, forward strand.
TGTGCACTAGTTCGGCGAAGAGATGGTGATACAAGTGTAGTAATGATATTAGATATTGTTTTTTTTTGTAATAATAACAATAAAAACAGCAAGGTAGCAAGTAACAAAAGTGAGCACAAACTGTATTGCAATGCTTGAAAATGAGGCCTAGGGTCTGTACTTTCGCTAGTGCAATCTCTCAACAACGCTAATATAATTGGTCATACAACCATCCTTCAACATGTGATGAAGAATCACTCCAAAGTTCCTGTCTAGCGGAGAACATAAGAAGAAATTGTTTGTAGGGTACGAAACCACCTCAAAGATATTCTTCCCGATCGATCTATCCAAGAGTTCGTACTAAAATAATACCAAGTTATCCTTTCCGATCGATCTATGTAAGAGTTCGTACTAAAATAATACCATATGATTCACATCAACCAACTCTAATGTCACCTAGATACTCCAATGTCACCACGAGTATCTGGGAGTAGATTATACGATATGCATCAAACAATTTCAGATTCATAATACTCAATCCAACACAAAGAACCTCAAAGAGTGCCCCAAGATTTCTATGAAACAAAGACGAGAACATGCATCAACCCCTATGCATAGATTACCCCAATGTCACCTCAGGAATACGCGAGTTGAGTTCTGAAACACACATCAAGTGAATCAATATGATACCCCATTGTCACCACGAGTATTCATAGCAAGACATACATCAAGTGTTCTCAAATCCGTCAAAGTATTCAATCTGATAACAACAAGATCTCAAAGGGAAAACTCAATTCATCACAACAAGATAGAGAGAGGAAAACATCATATGATCCAACTATATTAACAAAGCTCGTGATACATCAAGATCGTGCCAGATCAAGAACACGCGCGCGCGAGAGAGAGAGAGAGAGAGAGAGAGAGAGAGAGAGAGAGTGAGAGAGAGATAGAGTTTAAACACATAGCTACTGGTACAAACCCTCAGCCCTGAGGGTGGACTACTCCCTCCTCATCATGGTGGCCGCCAGGATGAGGAAGATGGCCACTGATGATGATTTCCCCCTCCGACAGGGTGCCAGAACGAGATCTATATTGGTTTTTCGTGGCTACAGAGGCTTGCGATGATGGGACTTATGATCTAGGGTTATTTCTGGGGGTTTATGTATTTATAGGATTTTTTGGCATCGGTTTCACGCTGAGAAGGGCCACGAGGGGCCCACCACCCGCCAGCATACGGGCAAGACCCCTAGCGCGCCCTGGTGGGTGGTGGCCACCTCCTTCACCTTCTGGCCCCCCACAAAGCTTCTAGTGCCTCTATTGTTCCAAAAAAATTGTCAAAAAGTTTCAGCTCATTTGGAGAACTCTAATTTCTACACAAAAAACAACACCATGGTAGTTCTACTGAAAATAGTGTTAGTCTTGGTTAGTTCCATTCAAATCATACCAAAACCATATAGAGTTTTTGTAAACATGGCATGAATACTTCATAAATTGTAGATATGTTGGAGACGTATCAGCATCCCCAAGCTGAATTATTGCTCGTCCTCGAGTAGGTAAATGATAAAAGAAATAATTTATGAAGTGTGAATGCTAGCATAGTGCATAAGTTTGATCAATGATAATTTCAATCACTTTCCCTAGCATCATAACAATAACTCTTTCTCATAAAACTCATCATGATAAAGTAGCAATCAATTCACATGTTATGGTTCAAACAATGAATTCTCTTGAAACTCCTATGTTCTTACTCACCAAACAATTCCAATTCAACTTATTCTCAACAAAGTCTAAGTAAGAGCTCCACATACTCAATCATCATATAGTCTTCTATGATTAATAGTACTCAAAGCATATTTTTTAGAACAAATGACATCCATCGAACACAGAGAAAGATAGGGGCTTAATGTTTCTCCTCCCAACTTATTTATCATAGAGATAATTGTCAACAATAATAGTTCATGATCAAATATATTTGACTGGCCATATGTGCCTAGATATTTTCACACCACATGATGCTTGCCAACTAGAGAACAATTGAGGTTGAAATGAGAATGCATACTATTGAGTCTTGCATAAAAGTAAATACTGAAAAGTAAAAGATAGGCCCTTCACAGATGGAAGCAGAGGTTGTCATGCGCTTTTTATTTTTGGATGCACAAGCTCTTAATGGAAAGGAACGCCACGTTATATTGCCCCTTATGATAGCAACCTTTATTATGCAGTTCATCACTTTTATTACTTTGCCACCACAAGTTTGTACAACACTTATTTTCCCTTACACTAAAAGATCAAACATATTTAGGAGTAATTTTTATTGGTTTTCCGATGACAACTTATTTGAAGGATCTTATTCAATCCATAGGTAGGTATGGTGGACACTCATGGCAAGAGACTGGGTTTAAGGGTTTTTGGATGCACAAGTAGTATCTCTACTTAGTACGAATTTTTGTCTAGCAAAAGATCCTAAGCAAACACCACATGCTGGAGGATCCATAACAATATAACTTCTATGCAAATGTACACAACCATTACTCATTGCGTTGTCTTCCTTGTCCAACTTCAAATAATTTCCTCAAGTTTGAAAATAATTAATGGGTATTCACAGTCATAGAAGATGTCCAAGATAATATATTTGTATGTGAAAGTTCTCTTCCTTATACTAATCATTCATGAATTGCTTGTATGACCAATATTGTGATTGTCAAGCTTCAAAAGATTTCACTTTCTAAACCTAATGTGAAGCTACTACTAGGCATGATATGAACATATAGTTTCAACTTCATGATATTCAGTTCATTCAACAATTTACTTATAGGATATAAGTGAAGCACAACAGTAAATGACAAACTACTCCAAAAAGATATAAGTGAAGATCAAGTGAGTAGTTAAGTATATGGGTAATTATTTGATGACTCTCTCTCATTTAAAATTTTTTAGATCTAAGTATTTTATTAAAAGATCAAGCAAAAAAATGGCATTCCAAAAATAGCACACATCATGTGAAGAAGCAAAAACTTAGGCTCAAGCGATACTAACCGATAATTGTTGATGAAGAAAGGTGGGATGCCTACCGGGGCGGACCCAAGCTTAGATGCTTGAGACTTCTTGGAATATTATCTTGGGATTCCTTGGGCATCCCCAAGCTTGAGCTTTTGTGTCTCCTTAATTCGTTTTATATCATGATTTTACTAAATCTTAAAAACTTCATCCACACAAAATTCTACAAGAACTCGTGGGATAAGTTAGTATAAATCAATGCAACAACCTTATCATTATCTACTGTAGAAAATCACTAAAATTATTATTTAACATTGCATACTAAATTCCTCTACATATTTAATACTCCTATCCTCAAATATAATCATTAAACAAGCAAACATATGCAAACATAGCAGCAATCTGCCAAAACAGGACAATCTGGAAAGGATGCAAGAAGATTCATACTTCTGTAACTCAGAAAAATTATCAAACTGTAGAAAATTAGTTTTGTCTTATTGTGTAAAAATTTCAAGATTTTATGACTTTCCAGAAGAATTCAGAGAATGATAGAAAACTTTGTATTTTTAAACAACAACATGTAGACTTGGAAAATAAACACGGTAAAGGATATACTTGAGATTTTTATTGAACAAAAATATATAAAACATTATTCTAAATAACAACAAGCAAATCCTAATAAAATAAAATGATGCTCCAAGCAAAACTCATATCATGTGACAAATAAAAATATAGCTCAAAGTGAGGTTACCGATAATGTTAAAGACGGAAGAGGGGATGCCTTCCGGGGCATCCCCAAGCTTAGTTGCTTGGGTCTTCATTTAATATTACCTTGGGGTTCCTTGGGCATCCCCAAGCTTCGGGCCTTGTCACTCCTTATTCTCTTCATATCGACATCTCACCCAAAAAATTGAACACTTGAATCACACAAAACTTGACGGAACTTCGTGAGATAGGTTAGTATGATAAAGACAAATCATTCACTTTGGTACTATTAAAGACAAGATTCATAAATGTTATCACACAACTCCTACTGTACCTTATCATTTCCACAATTTATATTAAGGAATATGAGCCATAGTAACTAGAAAACGAGCAAACTATGCATTGAAAATAGAATCTGTCAAAAACAAAACAGTCTGTAATGATTTGGACAATGACCATGAACACTTCAGCAAAACGGCGAGGAAAAGGAAGAGGACGGAAGAGCAAGCAGCAAGGAGATGGATATGAGCAGGGGGCTCTGCCCCTCCCCTCATTTATAGTCAGGGGGAGGCCAACCACCGGTCTCCACGATCCCCGATAATTATGATCTTTCTGCATGCAGCAGGCTCTAGTCAAGTCGAACGGTTGCCGAGGTTGCGTGGGGAAATGGAGACACACACGTCCCATCAAGTGCCACGCGTCGACCAAGGTCGCAGGTGATTGGGGCCCGCGGCGGTCCGCCCTTGCCTGTTGGCTTCGCCTCGAAGCCAAGTCCGAGCGCGCCGTGGGCCTGGGGGATACTGTCGACATTCTAGGAACGGGGGTACCCAGACTTGCCTGCCTGCGGCCCACAACGTGGCTCCATCGACGGCCTGATACGGCCCACCTTCGGCATCAACAACACAAGACCCTCGCGAGGGGCCAAGCCTCGCAAGGCGGACGAAGTCAAGACCTCCAGAAGGAGCGTCCTCCTCAGGCTGGCTCCTGAGGAGCGGAGATTTCTATGCAAGCCCTCACCTAGTGAGGTTCGGATGATGCAAGCCATGATGACCAAGGCCAGGCAGGTGCCAGTGGGCGCAATACAATAGTTTCCTATTTGGTGCTAAGGAGGCAAGCGCAGGCGCGGAGTCCCGAGGAATCAGCTAAAGGTTTCCATTTCCCTGCGACAAGACCAAGACCGCCAGGATGGTAGGACAGAGGTCATTGCCGAGCCCACCACGGTGTCACAACCAGAAGCTTTGCAGGCGAAGACCACCTTTCATCGGGATAAGATGTACAAGTTGTCTCCCTTCGAATTTGGCCATTGTGGGATCCCTTCCCGCCTTCATTTTGGGGGAAGAGGACCAATGCCACTCTAAATATAGCCTAGCCACCACCATAGAGGAGGATGGATTGATCAGACCATCCTTTCCCTCACCAACACAAGAACACACCTCCTGAGGTTGTTCTTCCACCATACTAGTTCATCCTCAGCCCACCTCGAGGCTAATCCACTGTAGCGAGCCGACCTCAAACGGTCAAGTCTCTGTGCTTCAGTGTCATCCCTGGATCGGTAATGCTGACACACACAGTACTCGGAGGATTTATAACAGAGTAGCAATCACACACTTATTCCATCGAATGTCTCAAAAGAGAACTTATTACAATAAATATGGCTTAAGGCCATCTAATACGATAACAATGGAAGGCTTGGAAGATAAAGTGAGTCCATCAACTCCAACGACATAGCTGAGCTGCACGGCAACGACCTAACGAACCTTACTCCTCATTTGAAAAGTCTGCAACATAATACGTTGCAGCCCGAAAATGGGTCAGCACATGGAATATGATGGCAATATAACACAGTAGAGCAAGAATAGAATAATGCTATCACTACATGCATATTTGGTTGGTGGAAAGCTCTATGGTTACAGTTTTTGCGAAAAGCCAAATTTTTTCCTACAACAAAGGAATGTATTTTATTTAACCATCAGGGTAGTTGAAACATCATTGAGAAGGTTCCTCCAACTCAATCCCATTTAAAAATAATTATCAACCCAACAATATTAATTTAGAGTGATGATATACATATGATAATCCAAGTACTAGATACTCAGGAATTGTCCATAACCGGGGACACGACTAACCATGATTAGATTGTACACTCTGCAGAGGTTTGTGCACTTTTCCCCACAAGACCCGATCTCCTCTGTTGGATTTCTCGCACTATAGGGTGTTTGAGAAACGGATGACCGAGACACAGTCTTTCAGAAACATTTACTCTTTACTCCGGGCAGACCATACCAACCTACATCCCTCTACCTGCTGATCTACCTATTCAAGAGCTCATGTAACTTACTCATCTATGCTAGAGCCCATAATAGCCTGTGGCTGCACACAGAAGTTTCTAGCATAAAATATCTCAGTTCCCTTTGAGCCTGGGTGGTGGACCTTAGGATTATCACACGGGTACTCCGGGATATCCTAGGACAACACTGGATTCCCCAGGTGCCCGACAAACAATCCACCCAGATGTGTATTCAAGTTGCCACCTTAAGTTAAACCTTTGTTAACAATCTCACATCTGTCATGGATTTCACTCACCCAAACCACGTCTACGAGCATAGCATAGCAATGTAAGCAATACGTAGAAGTAACTCCCAAGGGTTTGATAATAACAGGGCAATAGGTTCTACCTCATGAACTACTTCCCGACCCACAAGGTAATCACATCCTAATCATGCAATGTTTGAGGATTGGAGCTAATGCATAAAAACTGGGTGATAAAGGGGTATGATCAAAGTGTTACTTGCCTTGCTGATGATCCGCAAAACCTAAAGATTCGAAGTAGCACGCTTCACACTCCGGGTGTTCTATTGCAAACAAACAATAGCATACATAAGCAATCAAGCAAAGAAGCATGGATAAAACTCAAATAAGAAGATCTACCAGAAAGTTCAACTTAAGAACTCCGGTTTGCAAAAAGAATCAAATCAAACGGGGCAACGAAGCTCAAACTGCGAAAGAAGCAAGGTCCGTTTACTATTCTGGACTAAAGTCAAATTTTATAGTATCAAAACCTTGTTCAAGTTGATTAAACAGAAAGAGGGTTTCGAGACGAAGATCTAGGCGCTTGAATCACCTGATTCCGACAAATGAGCAAAAAGATAAACTAAAATGAAAGTCGGATCAGAAATCGTGATCGAAAATAATTGCGGAAAATCGGAGAAAAAGAAAAACTGACGAATAGGCTAACGAACGAACGTTCGCTGTCTGCAGCTAACGAGTGAACATCGTTCATTAAAACGAATGTACGGATGAACGTCCACTAAATAACTAAACCGAGAAAACCGGCGAACTGTTCTAAAAAACTTAGGGTTTCCTAAAAAGCCCGGATCGGTTCTTAAAAAAAACGAACGGCGGCTTTACCTTCAGCGAGGCCCGGCGAGGCGGGGCAGCGACTCCAGCGAGGCGGGGCTGCAGCGGTGGGCGGCGCGGCAGCGGCGCTCGGCAGCGGCGACGCGGCAACGGGCGGCGGTGGCGCGGCAAAGGCGGGGCGGCGTGGGGCGGCTTCGGTTGCGGCGGTGGTGGCGGGAATCGGGGGTGGGGGCGGGGTACTTATAGGAGGGGTGTGCTTGCTTGGGCGAGGTGGAAAGCGGCGCAGGGAGGGAGAGTCCCGGTCGGACTCGGCCTCGCGGGCGGCGGCGCGCTCCCGTTCTCTTGGAAGGAGACGGCGCGGGGAGGTGGGCCGGCTGACTTGGGCTTCGGCCCAGTCGGCGGAGGAAACCTTTTTTTTAATAATTTCACCGAAACTAAAAAAAATCCTATAAAATAAAATAAAAAACTAAAAATGCCAAAACAAATTTTCGCCATCTAAATATAATATTTAGAACGAGATGAACATTTTCTTGGCCCTAAAATGCAACTTTGAAAAACGTGCAATTTTTCTAATTCAAATAAAATAGCAATAAACTCCGAATAAAATCAAATATTTGATTTTAATATTTTTCGTCCAATATTTCATTTATTTTGGAGAAGTCATATTATCTCCTCTCATATATTTTAATATGATATATTTTTGGAGAGAAAAATAATTAAAACCAAAAATCCTCGTTTCAATATTTGATAAAACTCAAATATGAAAACAGGGAAATGCCCAACTCTCTCCGAGGGTCCTTGAGTTGCTTAGGATTTCGAGGATCGCGAAACAAAATGCAATAAAATATGATATGCATGAATGATCTATGTATAACATTCCAAATTAAAAATTTGGGATGTTACAAACATACCCCCCTTAAGATGAATCTCGCCCTCGAGATTTGGTTTGGCTAGAAAATAGGTGCAGGTGGTCTTTGCGAAGATCATCCTCTCGTTCCCAGGTGGGTTCATCCTTGGTATGGTGACTCCACTGAACTTTGCAAAACTTGATAACCTTGCTGCGGGTGACTTGGCTGGCAAATTCAAGAATCCTGACTGGCTTCTCCTCGTAGGTCAGATCATTGTCCAACTGAATCGCCTCCAAGGGCACTGTATCTCTTAGTGGTGTATCAGCCATCTCGGCGTGACACTTCTTCAACTGGGAAACATGGAACACATCATGAACTCCTGGCAGTCCTTCAGGTATCTCCAACTTGTAGGCAACTTCTCCCATACGTTCCAAAATTCGGTACGGTCCTACAAATCTCGGGGCTAACTTTCCCTTAATTCTAAAACGTTTCACTCCTCGCAGGGGTGACACTCGTAGATATGCTCTATCTCCAATTTCATAGGTTATTTCCTTGCGTTTCGAGTCTGCATAACTCTTCTGCCTGGACTGAGCTATCTTCAGTCTATCTCTAATCAACTTAACCTTTTCTTCAGACTCCTTGGTCAAATATGGTCCAAACAACGGACGGTCTCCAACTTCATCCCATAACAACGATGTTCTGCACCTTCGTCCATACAGGGCTTTGAATGGTGCCATCTTCAAACTGGCTTGATAGCTATTGTTGTATGAGAACTCCGCATAGGGCAAATTGTCATCCCAACTAGATCCATAATCTAGCGCACAGGCTCGCAACATATCCTCCAGAATCTGGTTGACTCTCTCGGTCTGTCCATCCGTCTGCGGGTGCAATGCTGTACTGAACTCCAACCTTGTTCCCAAAGTATGGTGTAGTTGATGCCAAAATTTTTAAGTAAACTGTGTTCCTCTATCTGATACTATGGTCCTTGGAACTCCATGCAGACATACGATCCTGGTCATATATATCTTGGCCAATTTCGCACTTGTATAGGTGGTTTTCACTGTGGTAAAGTGAGCCACTTTGGTCAAGCGATCAACTACTACCCATATAGAATCATATCCTGATTTGGTCCTGGGTAATCCGGTGATAAAGTCCATGCCAAGTTTATCCCACTTCCATTCGGGTATCGTCATAGGTTGTAACAATCCTGCTGGCTTTTGATGTTCAGCCTTCACTCTCTGACATACATCACATATGGCTATATACTCGGCAATATCTTTCTTCATACCAGTCTACCAGAAACGCTCCTTCAGATCCAAATACATCTTGGTGTTTCCGGGGTGTATCGAGTATGGTGAGTCATGAGCCTCCTGAAGTATTAACTTCCTGATCTCTATGCTATTGGGCACATAAATACGATCCTCAAACCATAAGGTGTCGTGCTCGTCCTCACGAAAACCTTTGGCCTTTCCTTTGCCCATTCTCTCCATTATCTCAGTAATCTCTTTGTCATCCTTATGAGCTTCTCGAATCTTTCCTAACAATGTAGATTGAACCTCCATTGTTGCAAAAAACCTCTAGGAACAATCTCCAATCGAAGTTCCCTGAGATCCTCTGCTAACTCCTTTGGCTATCCCGTGCTTATTAGGGTATTAGCATAGCTCTTCCAGCTCAAAGCGTCGGCTACGACATTGGCCTGCCTGGATGATAATGAAGCTTCATATCATAATCCTTTATAAGCTCCAACCATCTCCTCTGCCTAAGGTTCAACTCCTTCTGTGTGAAAATGTACTTCAAACTCTTATGATCCGTGTACACATCACAACGATTTCCAATAAGGTAATGTCTCCAAGTCTTGAGCGCATGCACTACAACTGCTAACTCCAAATCATGCGTGGCATAATTCAATTCGTGCGGTTTTAGTTGTCATGAGGCATACGAAACAACTCTTCCGTCCTGCATAAGCACACTCCAAGTCCTAGGCGAGAGGCATCGCAATACACTGGGGGTGTAGTCAAACGTTTCTTTAACTCCTGAAAACTTGCCTCACATTCTTCCGTCCATTTAAATTTGGTATCCTTCTTCAATAACTCCGTCATTGGCTTCACAATCTTGGAAAAATTCTCAATGAATCTCCGATAGTATCCTGCGAGTCCAAGAAAACTGCGGATCTCGCTAACTGAAGTGGGTGCCAACCATTCAGTAACTGACTGAACCTTGGTAGGATCTACTGCTACACCTTCTCCTGATATAACATGTCCAAGGAATCCGACTTCCTTCAACCAAAACTCACATTTGCTGAACTTGGCATACAGCTGGTGTTCCCTGAGTTTCTCGAGAACTAAACACAAATGCTCCTTGTGCTCCTCCTCATTCTTTGAGTATACCATTATATCATCTATTAACACCACAAAAAACTTATCCAAATATTCCGTGAACACCTTGTTCATCATGCTCATAAAATAGGCAGGGGCGTTAGTCAGTCCGAATGACATGACCGTATACTCATACAACCCGTACGGTGTGGTGAATGCTGTCTTTGGTATATCCTTCTCTTGAATCTTCAGCTGGTGATATCCTGATCGCAAATCGATCTTTGAAAACACCTTTGCTCCTTGCAGCTGGTTAAACGAATCATTGATTATCGGCAGTGGGTATTTGTTCTTGATCGTCACCTCATTCAATGCACGATAATCAACAACCATCCTTAAAGACTTATCCTTCTTCTCAACCAAAAGCACTGGGGCTCCCCATGGTGATGAACTCCGTGGAATGTAACCTTTCTCCAATAACTCGTTGATCTGCTTCTTAATCTCCTCTAGATCATTCGCGGGCATCCGATAGGGTCTCTTTGATATAGGCCCGGTGCCTGGCAACAGTTCTATCAAAAACTCGATGTCTCAATCCGGTGGCATGCCTGGTAATTCCTCTGAAAAACATCCGGGTAATCCTTCACTACAGGCACTTCCTCCTGAACAATTCCCATGAGGGTATTTACTTGGCTACTCCTAGGTGCATGCCTAGATACATACTTAATCCTTTTTCCCTCCAGGGTGGTGAGATAAATCGACTTACTAGCATAGTCAATACTTCCTCCATACTTTGACATCCAGTCCATGCCTAATATCACATCCAATCCTTGTGACTCCAAGATTATTAGGTCGGACGGGAAAACATGGCTACCAATGGTTAAGGGTATCTGGTCGCAGCATCGACTAGCCATATACTCTGCTCCAGGTGAACTTACTAATAGAGGGGTCCTAAGGGTTTGGGTTGGTAATTTAAACTTATCCACAAATCCCCTTGATATGTACGAATGCGATGCACCAGTATAAAAAAGAACAAGGGCAGTAAAAGTCTTAACCAAAAACTTACCAATAACCGCGTCTGGCTCCTCTTCAACCTCCTCCACATTAACGTGGCTCACTTGTCCTTTGTTGAATGGATTGGGCTTCTTCCCAGCGCTCCCATTACCGTTTCCATTCTTCGCTTCAGGGTACTCCGTGGCATAGTGTCCAGTCTTCCCGCACTTGAAACAAGTAATGTGGCTTAGGTCTCTCTTGCCGGGTGTGGCTGGATTGGAACGGTTCTAATTGTTGCTTGCTCCATTCCCATTCCCATTCCTTGGGCCAGTATGATTATGGGTACTTCCTCCATTGTGGTTGTGGCCTCCATGGTTATGAACAAGTCCTCCCAAGTTCTAGGTTAGGCAAGGCTTCAGCTGAGTTCCTGAATTATATCTTCCTTGTCCATACCTCCTCTTACGGCTCTCAATCTGCTGCTGCTTCCCTTCAATCATAAGAGCCTTATCTACCAACTCCTGGTAGTTGTTGAATGTTGCCACCATCAACTGCATGCTCATTTCATCATTCAGCCCTTCCATAAACTTCTCCTGCTTTGCGGCATCTGTGGCCACATCGTCAAGGGCATAGAGAGATAACTTGCTAAACTCATCCGCGTACTGAGCCACAGTACGGTTCCCCTGGCGTAAGTTGCGAAACTCACGCTTCTTCATACTCATACCTCCAGTTGAGACATGAGCTATGTAGAAAGCTTGCTAAAACTGGTCCCATGTAACAGTGGCTATAGGGTAGGTGACAGTGTAATTCTCCCACCATGAGGCTGCTGGTCCATCCAACTGATGTGCGGCAAAATGCACCTTCTCAGCATCGGTACATCCTGCAGTGGTTAACTCCCTTCCTATCCCGCGGAGCCAATCATCTGCTACTATGGGCTCAGTGCTACTGGAAAATACCGGCGGTTGCAACCTCAGAAAACGGGCTAAGTTATCAACTGGTGGTGTTGGTGGGTTGCTGTTGTTGTTGATGTTGTTGTTGTTGTTGTTGCCTTGGTTCTGAACTAACAACTGCATCAGGGTATTCTGCTGCTGGATCAACTGAGTGAGCTCCGGTGGGAAGGTAAATCCGGGATCACGTCTCAGAGGCATCTGATGGGTTTTAGAGGGAAGAGATTAGAATAGAATGAGATGTAATGAGAGAAACACTACCCATATGCACATGAGACAAACACAATCATTTCACTCAATCAATGAAGCAAGGGCATACAATCGATCTAACTATCCTTACAAAAGTGCTCAGACTATACTATATACATGGTGGAATACTACTACTGATGTGGTGGTCTACTAAAAATATTGATCGGTCGAAGATTCCATGATGTGTGCTCCAACTTCGTCTTCATAGTCATCATTGCTATTGTCGGGGTCCGAGTCGGTGTCATTGATGATGATGTAGTCCTTCGGACGAATCTCCTTGGGTTCTTCGTCTTCTCCTCCTGGTGTGGGGTCTCCCATGAATATTCCTAGCTTCCTTTCCAAATCGTCATTCTTCTCCACTAGTACAACGATTTCCTCCTCATAATCTTCGCGTGTAGCCTTGAGTTCTTCCTCCAGTCCCGTGATCCTGGCCATCGCCTTCTTTAGATCTATCATGTCTGCGCACATCTGGTTCTCCTGGTGACGAATGTGCTGATTTAACTCTTGGATGAAAGCTGCAATTGATCTATCTTTCCTGGTGCTGATCATCTCCCATTCCTCATCTCGTCGCCCACAAATCTGGTAGATAGTATCCTTAAGCTCCTTATGGTAAACTTCTCTAACGCGTCCCATGGTGATGTGAGCTTCCATACTCTTTCCTAGACTCTAGGTTGGTGCATCAAAGGAAAACTCTATGGGCTTAGTGACTGGCGTGAATGTCCTTCCCGGAACTTGAACTTGAATCATCCATCGCCCCTCTTCTGGTAAAGTGGCGTTGTATGTCCCGGTGAAGCTTGGTATCCCTATGTTCAGGTACCTAGTGACTTCCTTCAAGTGTCATCCAAGAGGTGCGTCTTCATCCGGTTGTGCAAACTTGTTCCTTGCGTCCGCCATCCTAAAGAGTAGAAAATGGAGAGGAGTCATAAATGAGAAGAGAATAGTGATCTAGGGCTTTAGCTTAGTGGTCGTGTCCTACACTCAGTGTGTGCTCTGATACCATCTTGTAGCGACCCGACCTCAGACGGTCAAGTCTCTGTGCTTCAGTGTCATCCCTGAATCGGTAATGCTGACACACACAGTACTCGAAGGATTTATAACAGAGTAGCAATCACGCACTTATTACATTGAATGTCTCAAAATAGAATTATTACAATAAATATGGCTTAAGGCCATCTAATACGATAACAACGGAAGGCTTGGAAGATAAAGTGAGCCCAACAACTCCAACGGCATAGCTGAGCTGCACGGCAACGACCTAACGAACCTTACTCCTCGTCTGAAAAGTCTGCAACATAATACGTTGCAGCCCAAAAACGGGTCAGCACATGGAATATGCTGGCAATATAACACAGTAGAGCAGGAACAGAATAATGCTATCACTACATGCATATTGGGCTGGTGGAAAGCTCTATGGTTACAGTTTTTGTGAAAAGCCATTTTTTCCTACAACAAAGGAATAGATTTTATTTAACTATCAGGGTAGTTGAAACATCATTGAGAAGGTTCCTCCAACTCAATCCTAATTAAAAATAATTATCAACCCAACAATATTAATTTAGAGTGATGAGATACATATGATAATCCAAGTACTAGATACTCAAGAATTGTCCATAACCGGGGACACGACTAACCATGATTAGATTATACACTCTGCAGAGGTTTGTGCACTTTTCCCCACAAGACCCGGTCTCCTCCGTTGGATTTCTCGCACTACAGGGTGTTTGAGAAACGGATGACCGAGACACAGTCTTTCAGAAACATTTACTCTTTACTCCGGGCAGACCATACCAACCTACATCCCTCTACCTGCTGATCTACCTATTCAAGAGCTCATGTAACTTACTCATCTATGCTAGAGCCCATAATAGCCTGTGGCTGCACACAGAAGTTTCTAGCATGAAATATCTCAGTTCCCTTTGAGCCTGGGTGGCGGACCTTAGGATTATCACACAGGTACTCCGGGATATCCTAGGATAACACTGGATTCCCCAGGTGCCCGACAAACAATCCACCCAGATGTGTATTCAAGTTGCCACCTTAAGTTAAACCTTAGTTAACAATCTCACATCTGTCATGGATTTCACTCACCCAAACCACGTCTACGAGCAGAGCATAGCAATGTAAGCAATACGTAGAAGTAACTCCCAAGCGTTTGATAATAACAGGGCAATAGGTTATACCTCATTAACTACTTCCCAACCCACAAGTTAATCACATCCTAATCATGCAATCTTTGAGGATTGGATCTAATGCATAAAAACTGGGTGATAAAGGGGTATGATCAAAGTGTTACTTGCCTTGCTGATGATCCGCAAAACCTAAAGATTCGAAGTAGCACGCTTCGCACTCCGGGTGTTCTATTGCAAACAAACAATAGCATACATAAGCAATCAAGCAAAGAAGCATGGATAAAACTCAAATAAGAAGATCTACCAGAAATTTCAACTTAAGAACTCCGGTTTGCAAAAAGAATCAAATCAAACGGGGCAACGAAACTCAAACTGCGAAAGAAGCAAGGTCTGTTTACTATTCTGGACTAAAGTCAAATTTTACAGTATCAAAACCTTGTTCAAGTTGATTAAACAGAAAGAGGGTTTCAAGACGAAGATCTAGGCGCTTGAATCGCCTGATTCCAACAAACGAGTGAAAAGATAAACTAAAACGAAAATCGGATCAGAAATCGCAATAAAAAATAATCGCGGAAAATCCGAGAAAAAGAAAAACTGACGAACAGGCTAACGAACGAACGTTCGCTGTCTGCGACTAACGACTGAACACCGTTCTTAAAAACGAACATACGGGCGAACGCCCGCTAAATAACTAAACTGAGAAAAACCAGCGAATCGTTCAAAAAAACTTAGGGTTTCCTAAAAAACCGGATCGGTTCTCTAAAAAAATCGAACGGCGGCTTTACCTCCGCCGAGGCCCAGCGAGGCGGGGCGACGACTCCTGCGAGGCGAGGCTGCAGCGGTGGGCGGCGCGGGGCGGCGGGTGGTAGGTGCGGCGCGACAGCGACGCTCGACGGTGGCGACGCGGCAATGGGCGGCGGTGGCACGGCAAAGGCGGGGCGGCGTGGGGTGGCTCCGGTTGCGGCGAGGTGCGGCGGTGGTGGCGGGAATCGGGGGTGGGGGCGGGGTACTTATAGGAGGGGGTGTGCTTGCTTGGGCGAGGTGGAAAGCAGCGCAGGGAGGGAGAGTCCCGGTCGGACTCGGGCTCGCGGGCGGTGGCGCGCTCCCGTTCTCTTGGAAGGAGACGGCGCGGGGAGGTGGGCCGGCTGACTTGGGCTTCGGCCCAGTCGGCGGTGAAACCTTTTTTTTAATAATTTCGCCGAAACTAAAAAAAATCCTATAAAATAAAATAAAAAACTAAAAATGCCAAAACAAATTTTTACCATCTAAATAAAATATTTAGAACGAGATGAACATTTTCTTGGCCCTAAAATGCAACTTTGAAAAACGTGCAATTTTTCTAATTCAAATAAAATAGCAATAAACTCCGAATAAAATCAAATATTTGATTCTAATATTTTTCGTCCAATATTTCATTTATTTTGGAGAAGTCATATTATCTCCTCTCATATATTTTAATATGATATATTTTTGGAGAGAAAAATAATTAAAACCAAAAATCCTCGTTTCAATATTTGATAAAACTCAAATATGAAAACAGGGAAATGCCCAACTCTCTCCGAGGGTCCTTGAGTTGCTTAGGATTTCGAGGATCGCGAAACAAAATGCAATAAAATATGATATGCATGAATGATCTATGTATAACATTCCAAATTGAAAATTTGGGATGTTACATCCACCACAAAGCAGGAGTAGGATTTTACACCGCAAGGTGGTCCGAACCTGGGTAAACTGCCTTGTCCCATTTTCTTCCTGTTCATCGAGCTAGGCCGTGAGATAGACGAGTAGGAAGACTGGGGAGGTTGAATTTTTCGCACGCACCCCAGAGTTCGAATCTATCCAGGGTCTGCGAAGCCCAGAATCTGACAAACCAATAGGAGAACCACGCAACACTACATAAATGGTACCGGCACACGAAGAACAAATACTTGCAACCAGATGTAAAACAGGGGTTGTCAATCCCTCCCAGGTGAAAAGGTAGATAAAATTGTAGTAGATTCGATAAATAGATCTCGCGGGAACATGAGATAAAAGAAATAACAATTAATTGTAGCAAGGTATTTTTGGGTTTTGGATTAATAGATCAAAAAATAAAAGCGAATAAAAATAGATATTGAAGGCAAATATGATAAAGAAGAAACCGGGGGCCATATATTTCACTTGTGGCTTCTCTTGAGAAAAATAGCATACGGTGGGTAAACAAATTACTGTTGAGCAATTGATAGAACTTCAAATAATTATGACGATATCAAGGCAATGATCATTATATAGGCATGACATCCGAGATTAGTAGACCGACTCCTGCCTGCATCTACTACTATTACTCCACACATCGACCAATATCCAGCGTGCATCTAGTGTATTAAGTTCATGGAGAAATGGAGTAATGCAATAAGAATGATGACATGATGTAGACAAGATCTATTCATGTAGGAATAGACACCATCTTGTTATCCTTAATAGCAATGATACATACGTGTCATTTCCCTTTCTGTTATTGGGATTGAGCACCGTAAGATCGAACCCATCATAAAGCATCTCTTCCCACGACAAGAAAAATCATTATAGTCGGCCTAACTAAACCAAAGATTCAAATAAGTATGAGGCTATAAGTAATCATGCATATAAGAGATCAAAAGACTCAAATAACTTTCATGGATAAAAACATAGATCTGATCATAAACTCAAAGTTCATCGGATCCCAACAAACACACCACAAAAAGAGTTACATCAAATATATCTCGAAGAGACCATTGTATTGAGAATCAAGAGAGAGAGAGAGGAAGCCATCTAGCTACTAACTACAGACCCGTAGGTCTACAATGAACTACTCACGCATCATCAGAGAGGCACCAATGAGGATGATAAACCCCTGCGTGATGGTGTCTAGATTGGATCTGTGGTTTCTTGAACTTGCGGCAACTGGAATTGTGTTTCGTCGACTCCCCTAGGGTTTTTGGAATATTGGGGTATTTATAGAGCAAAGAGGCGGTGCGGGAGGCCATAGAGGTGGGCACAACCCACCAGGGCACGCCTGGGCCCCCAGGCGCACCCAGGTGGGTTGTGCCCCCCTTAGGGCACCCCTCTGGTTCTTCTTTGGCCCATCCCGTGTCTTATGGCCCAGAAAAATTCTCCAAAAAGTTTCGCTGTGTTTTGACTCTGTTTGGTATTGATTTTCTATGAATTAAAAAACAAGCAAAAAACAACAACTCGCACTAGGCACTATGTCAATAGGTTAGTCCCAAGAAATGATATCAAGTTTCTATAACATGATTGTAAAACATCCAAGAATGATAATATAACAACATGGAACAATAAAAAATTATAGATACGTTGGAGACGTATCAGCATCCCCAAGCTTAATTCCTACTCATCCTCCAGTAGGTAATTCATAAAAACAGATTTTTTGATGTGGAATGCTGCCTATCCTGTTCATCACATATTCTTTTCTTTGTACATTGGACATCTGTACTTTTATATGATTCAAAGTAATAGTCTAGTTTTGACATGAAGATTTCAATACTCAAGCATACCAACAAGCAACCATGTCTTTCAAAATATCAACAATAAAGCAAGTTATCCCTAGCCCATTATGCTCAATCATTGATCCATTCATTAAATACACTCGCATATTAGATACACCCAATGCTCAAGTACGATCGTAGTGCCCCTTAGTTGGTGCTTTATAAGAGAATATGGAGACTCAAATAAAATAATAAAAATTGCATAAACTAAAATAGAAAGGCCCTTCCCAGTGGGAAGTAGGGATTTGTAGAGGTGCCAGAGCTCAAAGCGAAAAAATATAGGGTTAAAAACATTTTGGGTGGCATGCTTTTCTGGTCAATAAAAATGATCGAGTAGTTCCCAATACTTTCCATGCTAGATATATCCTAGGCGGTTCCCAAACAGAAAATAAAATGTATTCCTTTTTCCAAGATACTTTCACATTCCACGGCTAACCGAATCCACGGGTGCCGTCCATACCAACACTTTACAGGGAATTTATTATTTGACAACATAAAGTAAATTCATTTTAAATTTTACGATTGGGCATCCCTAATACCTTTGCCGTACTCTCGTGCAATGGCAAGTGAATAAACACTCATCTTGAGAATAACACATCTAGCATGGAAAAATATCAACCACCCCCTACCGTTTCATGAGAGGTATGAGCACAAAAAAAGGAAATTTATTTTGAAGATTAGAGATGGCACATACAAATTTTCTTAGAACAGCAAAAGAATACCGCATATAGGTAGGTATAGTGGACTCATATGGCAAAACTGGTTTAAGGATTTTGGATGCACAAGTAGTGACCATACTTAGTGCAAGTGAAGGCTAGCAAAAGATTGAGAAGCATCCAGCCAAGAAACGAAAAATCTAATAAGCAAGCATTAAGCATAACTAACACCGAATAATGCACCATAAGTAGGATGTAATTTCATTGCATAACTATTGACTTTCGTGCTTGCATAGGAAATCACAAACCTTAACAGCAATGTTCTTACTAAAGCATAATTACTCATGCACATGACTCACATATTGTATCATCATACCGCAAAACTATTAGAAAGAATCAAGTTCATTTTGTCCAATGATCTTCATGAAAGTTTTTATTATATCCCTCTTGAATATCTATCACTTTGGGTCTAGTTTCATATGTTGCTTTTGATAGCTCAAACAAATCTAAGTGAAGAACAATAGCATAAAAAATTTCTTCTCTCAAAATAATTTAAGAGAATTTCTTAAAAAAATTAGTAACTCTCAAATAAATCTAAGTGAAGCATGAGAGCATTTCTTCAAAAATACTAAAGCACACCATGCTCAAAAAGATATATGTGAAGCACTAGAGCAATTCCATAGCTCGAAAAGATTTAACTGAAGCATAGAGAGCAACTCTAACAAATCGTAGCAAAATTTTGGCTCTCTCAAATAGGTGTGTCCAGTAAGGATAGATGACACAAAATAAAAAGCAAAACAAGAAAAGACTAATATCATACAATATGCTCCGAGCAAAACTCATGATATGTGACGAATAATAATATAGGTCCAAGTAAAATACTGATGGTCGTTAGAAGAAAGAGGGGACGCCACTCGGGCATACCCAAGCTTAGTTGCTTGCTTCTCTTTTAGATAATAGCTTGGGATGCCAGGGGTATCCCCAAGATTAGACTCTTCTTACTCCTTATTCCTTCATCCATCGTAATCTCACCCAAAACTTGAAAACTTTAATCACACAAAACTCAACAAAACCTTCGTGAGATCCGTTAGTATAACAGAGCAAATCACTACTCTAAGTACTGTTGCAAACACATTCATATTTTATTTTTGCATTATATCTATTGTGTTCCAACTTTACTATAGCTTATACTCTCCAATACAAACCATAGATTCATCGAAATAAGCACAGAAAACAGAATCTGCCAAAAAAAAAATAGTCTGTAGCAATCTGAAAACTTCGACTATTTCTCTAACTCCAAAAATTCTGAAAAATTAGGACAATGTGGGCTATTTGTATATCAATCTTGGGTGTTTTACAGGATGCAAAAGTTTCTGTTTTTCAACAAGATCAAATCAACTATCATCCAACATGGTCCCAAAGGCTTTGCTTGGCAGATACACTAATTAAAACATAAAAACACAGTCATAACAATAGCATAATTGTGCAAACACTGAAGAATAGAAAGAAAAAGACAAAAATAAATTTTATTCATTGTGTTGCCTCCCAACAAGGGCTATCGTTTTATGCCCTAGCTAGGCATAATGCATAGATTCAAGTGTTGTCATCTTTATTTCTAAGTCCATAAGATGCCCTCATAATTGATTCATATGGTGGATAAAATTCTTGTTCTAGGTAAGTGTTCCATACCCTTCCTTAGTGGAAATTGAAATTTAATATTGCCTTCTTTCATATCAATCACGACACCAATAGTACGTAAAAACGGTCTACCAAGTATAATTGGAAAAGACGGAGAACAATAAACTCTATGGGAACATAATTCCTATTTGCAAGAATACGGACATCATCAATTCTTTCCATGGGCTTTTTAATAGTAGAATCGGCCAAGTGCAAATTTAAAGAACATTCTTCAATATCGGTAAGGCCAAGCACATCACATAAAGATTTCGGAATTGTAGAAACACTAGCACCCAAGTCACATAAAGAAAAACACTCATAATTTTTTATCTTGACATTGGTAGTAGGTTCCCATTCAAAGTGTAATTTTCTAAGAATTGAAATCTATAATTCCAACTTTTCTTCCAAAGCTTTCATTATATCATCAAAAATATGTTTAGTAAAAGCTTTATTTTGTTCATAAGCATGGGGTGAATTTATCATGGATTGCGACAAAGAAATACAATCAATCAAAGAGCAATTATCATAATTAAAGTCTTTGTAATCCAAAAGAGTGGGCACATCACTAGTTAAAGTTTGGACCTCTCCAAACCCACTTTTATCAATTTTCTCAACAAGATTTTAACCCTCCAAATTATTGGGACGCCTTCTAGCTAAAGTTGACTCTTATTCAGTCCCTTGATCATCAATCTTAATTTTACTAAACAAAGAATCAATAGAAGAAACATCAATCATTTTAAGATCTTCATCATTTTTATGAAAGCAATCGCTAGAAAACACTTTTTCTAAAAATTCTCTTTTAGCTCTAAGCATAGCAGTTCTTTTATTGATATCATACATAGAAACATATAGAACTTTAATTGAGTCTTCAACCTTAGGCACGAAAAATTACATCTTGAGATTTTCTACATCATGAGAAATTCTATCAATGTTTCCAGACATATCATCAATCTTACTCAACTTTTCTTCTATCGTAGTATTAAAATTCTTTTGAGCATTGATAAATTCTTTAATATTATTCTCAAGATCAGAGGTGTTACTATTTTTATTATAAGAAGTATTACCATAGGAATTACCATAATTATTAGAGGAATTTCCTGGGAAAGGTCTAGGATTAAAATTACCTCTATAAGCATTGTTATTAAAATTGTTTCGTGAAACAAAATTCACATCTATGGCATCAATATTTTGCTCAATCAAAGAAGACAAATGCACATCATTAAGATCAATAGGAGCATTTTTATTAGAAACCAACTTCATAAGAGGAACAACTTTTTCACTCAAAGAATTTATTTCTTCTACCGAAGTAACCTTTTTACTAGTAGGAGATCTTTCGTATGTCATTGTGAATATTTTGCCATAATATTATCAAGCAATTTAGTAGCTTCACCCAAAGTAATTTCCATAAAAGTACCACCCGCGGCGGAATCTAAAAGATTTCTAGAAACAAATTTCAGCCCCGCATAAAAAATTTGTAAGATCATCCAAAGATTTAAACCATGATTAGGACCATTTCTTAGCATCAATTTCATTCTTCCCCAAGATTTCGCAACATGTTCATGCTCAAGTTGCTTACAATTCATGATTTGCGTCCTAAGGGAAATAATTTTCGCAGGAGGAAAATACTTAGTAATAAAAGCATCTTTGCACTTATCCCAAGAATTGATACTATTGCGAGGCAAAGAAGAAAATCAAAATTTTTGCACAATCTCAGAAAGAAAATGGGAATAATATCAAATTCACAAGGTCATTGTCCACATCTTTTTTCTTTTGCATATCGCATAATTCCACGAATGTGTTAAGATGGGAAGCGGCATCCTCACCGGGAGTACCGAAAAATTGATCTTTCATAACAAGATTCAACAAAGCGGCATTAATATCTAACGACTCCACACTTGTGGCGGGAGGAGCAATCGGAGTGCTAATAAAATCATTGTTGTCGGTATTGGAGAAATCACACAACTTGGTGTTCTATTGAGTCATCGTGACTACGCAACAAGATTGCACTCAAAACAGATCTGATGAGAAAACGGAGAACAAAAAAGAGGGCAAATAAAGCGGCAATTTTTTTGTGAAGTGGGGGAGATGAAAATGAGAGGCAAATGGAAAATATTGTAAATTTCAAGGAGATGGGATTTGTGATTAGGAACCTGGTAGATGTTGATGATGTCTCCTCGGCAACGGCGCCATAAATTCCTTTTGATGCGGCTTGAACTACATCGGTATTTCCCCAAAGAGAAAGGGATGATGCAACACAACTATGGTAGGTATTTCCCTCAGTGATGAGACCAAGGTTATCGAACCAGTAGGAGAACCAGGCAACACTACATAAACGGTACCTGCACACAAAGAACAAATACTTGCAACCCGACGTAAAAGAGGGGTTGTCAATCCCTCCTGGGTAAAAAGATAGATAAAATTGTTGTAGATTGGATAAATAGATCTCACGGGAACGCGAGATAAAATAAATAACAATAAATTGCAGCAAGGTATTTTTGGGTTTTTGTATTAATAGATCGGAAAATAATAGCGAATAAAAATAGATCTCGAAGGCAAGTATGATAGAGAAGAGACCTAGGGACTGTAGATTTCACTAGTGGCTTCTTTGGAGAAAAATAGCATACAGTGGGTAAAAAATTTCTGTTGGGCAATAGATAGAACTTCAAATAATTATGATGATATCCAGGCAATGATCATTATATAGGCATCACATCCAAGATTAGTAGACCGACTCCTGCCTACATCTACTACTATTACTCCAGACATCGATCGCAATCTAGCATGCATCTAGTGTATTAGGTTCATGGAGAAGCAGAGTAATGCAATAAGAACGATGACATGACGTAGAAAAGATATATCCATGTAGTAACTGACCCCATCTTGTTATCCTTAATAGCAATGATACATACATGTCATTTCCCTTCTGTTACTAGGATCGAGCACCGTAAGATCGAACCCATCACAAAGCACCTCTTCCCATGGTAAGAAAAATTGATCTAGTCGGCCTAACTGAATCAAAGATTCGAAGAAGAAATATGAGGTTATAAGTAATCATACATATAAGAGATCAAAAGACTCAAATAACTTTCATGGATAAAAATATAGATCTGATCATAAACTCAAAGTTCATTGGATCCCAACAAACACACCGCGAAAAGAGTTACATCTAATAGATCTCTAAGAGACCATTGTATTGAGAATCAAAAGAGAGAGGGAGAGGAAGCCATCTAGCTACTAACTACGGACCCGTAGGTCTACAATGAACTACTCACGCATCATCGGAGA
Source organism: Triticum urartu (assembly GCF_003073215.2). NCBI lineage: Eukaryota > Viridiplantae > Streptophyta > Magnoliopsida > Poales > Poaceae > Triticum > Triticum urartu. Next base: position 271,063,082 of record NC_053026.1, read on the forward strand.
GGCACCAATGAGGATGATGACCCCCTCCGTGATGGTGTCCAGATTGGATATGTGGTTTCGGGAACTTGCGGCAGCTGGAATTGTGTTTCGTCGACTCCCCTAGGGTTTTTGGAATATTGGGGTATTTGTAGAGCAAACAGGCGGTGCGAGAGGCTGCAGAGGTGGGCACAACCCACCAGGGCGCGCCTGGCCCCCCAGGCATGCCCAGGTGGGTTGTGCCCCCTTAGGGCACTCCTCTGGTACTTCTTTGGCCCATACTGTGTCTTCTGTCCCAGAAAAATTCTCCAAAAAGTTTCACTGTGTTTTGACTCTGTTTGGTATTGATTTTCTACGAAGTAAAAAACAAGCAAAAAATATCGACTGGCACTGAGCACTATGTCAATAGGTTAGTCCCAAAAAATGATATAAAGTTTCTATAACATGATTGTAAAACATCCAAGAATGATAATATAATAGCATGGAACAATAAAAAATTATAGATACATTGGAGAGATATCAACATCCCCAAGCTTAATTCCAGCTCGTCCTCGAGTAGGTAAATGATAAAAACAAAAAAAATTATGTGGAATGCTGGCTATCATGTGCATCACATATTCTTTTATTTGTAGCATGGACATTTGGACTTTTATATGATTCAAATCAATAGTCTAGTTTTGACATGAAGATTTCAATACTCAAGCATATCAACAAGCAACCATGTCTTTCAAAATATCAACACGAAAGGAAGTTATCCATAGCCCATTATGCTCAATCATTGATCCATTCATGAAACACACTCGCATATTAGCTACACCCAATGCTAAAGTACGATCATAGTGCCCCTTAGTTGGTGCTTTATAAGAGAAGATGGAGACTCAAATAAAAAATAAAAAATGCATAAAGTAAAATACAAACGACCTTCACAGAGGGAAGTAGGAATTTGTGGAGGTGCCAGAGCTCAAAGCGAAAAATATAGGGATAAAACATTTTGGGTGGCATGCTTTTCCTGTCAACGAAAACGATCGAGTATTTCCCAATACTCTCCATGCTAGATATAGCATAGGCAGTTCACAAACAGAAAATAAAGTTTATTCCTTCTTCCACCATACTTTCACATTCCACGGCTAACCAAATCCATGGGTGCCATCCATACCAACACTTTCCAAGGAATTTATTATTTGACAACATAAAGTAAATTCATTTTTCATTTCGGGACTGGGCATCCCTAATACCTTTGTCGTACTCTCATGCAATGACATCTGAATAAACACTCATCTTGAAAATAACACATATAGCATGGAAAAATATCAGCCACCCCCTACCATTTCATGAGCGGTACTAGCACACAAAAAGGAAATTTATTTTGAAGATTAGAGATGGCACATACAAATTTGCTTAGAACTGCAAAAGAATACTGCATATAGGTAGGTATAGTGGACTCATATGGCAAAACTGGTTTAAGGATTTTGGATGCACAAGTAGTGATCATACTAGTGCAAGTTAAGGCTAGCAAAATATTGAGAAGCATCCAACCAAGAAACGAAAAATCTCATAAGCGAGCATTAAGCATAATTAACACTGAATAATGCACCATAAGTAGGATGTAATTTCATTGCATAACTATTGACTTTCTTGCTTGCATAGGGAATCACAAACCTTAACACCAATATTCTTACTAAAGCATAATTACTCATCAACATGACTCACATATTATATCATCATACCGGAAAACTATTACTCCCTCCATTCCCTTATACAAGGCCACAAACTCAAATTACAGGTACCAAGGTAAAATTTAATGACTGCTTTGCTAGTCCACTTTTCTTTTCGTTAACTGGGATCATTAATACACCCACATGCATGCAAGGAAGGAATTAGAAGGAAGTAGCACAGTGTCATTATGACTACATGCATGCAAGTATGAAAACAGTTGGTAGTACGAGAAAACATCATTAATTTTTGCCTCGATTATAGTTAGTGGCCTTGTATAGATGCAAATTGTATTTTTCATAGTGGCCTTGTATAAGGGAATGGAGGGGGTACAAAGAATCAAGTTCATTTTTTCTAATGACCTTCATGAAAGTTTTTATTATACCCTCTTTTATATCTATCACTTTGGGACTAGTTTCATATGTTTCTTTTGATAGCTCAAACAAATCTAAGTGAAGAACTTGAGCATAAAAATTTTCTTCTCTCAAAATAATTTAACTAAAGCATGAGAGAATTTCTTTAAAAAATGCTAACTCTCAAATAAATCTAAGTGAAGCATGAGAGCCTTTCTTCAAAATTACTAAATCCCACCGTGCTCAAAAAGATATAAGTGAAGCACTAGAGCAATTCCATAGCTCGAAAAGATTTAAGTGAAGCATAGAGAGCAATTTTGAACAAATCATAGAAATTTTTTGGCTCTCTCAAATAGGTGTGTCCAGTAAGGATATATGACACAAAATAAAAAGCAAAAAAGCAAAGACTCATATCATACAAGACGCTCCAAGCAAAACTCATGATATGTGACGAATAAAAATATAGGTCCAAGTAAAATACTGATGGTCGTTAGAAGAAAGAGGGTATGCCACTTGGGCATCTCCAAGCTTAGTTGCATGCTTCTCTTTTAGATAATAGCTCTGGATGCCATGGGCATCCCCATGCTTAGGCTCTTCTTACTCCTTATTCCTTCATCCATCGTAATCTCACCCAAAACATGAAAACTTCGATCACACAAAACTTAACAAAACCTTCGTGAGATACGTTAGTATAACAGAGCAAATCACTACTCTAAGTACTATTGCAAACCCATTCATATTTTATTTTTGCATTATATCTACCGTATTCCAACTTTACTATAGCTTATACTCTCCAATACAAACCATAGATTCATTGAAATAAGCACACAACACAAAGAAAATAGAATCTGTCAAAAACAGAACAGTCTGTAGCAATATGAAAACTTCGAATTCTTATGGAACTCCAAAAATTCTAAAAAATTAGGAAAACATGGGAAATTTGTATATCAATCTTGGATAAAAAAGTCAGAATTTTATCACGCTTGTGTGAATTTCCAAAATTGTTTTACTGGACACAGAAGTTTCTGTTTTTCAACAAGATCAAATCAACTATCACCAAACATGATCCCAAAGGCTTTGCTTGTCACAAACACTACCTAAAACATAAAAAAACACAATCATAACAGTAGCATAATTGTGCAAACACTCAATAACAGAAAGAAAAAGATAAAAATAAATTTTATACATTGTGTTGCCTCCCAACAAGCGCTATCATTTTATGCCCCTAGCTATGCATAATGCATAGATTCAAGTGTTGTCATCTTTATTTCTAGATCCATAAGATGCCCTCATAATTGATTCATATGGTGGATTAATTCTTGTTCTAGGGAAGTGTTCCATACCCTTCCTTTGTGGAAATTCAAATTTAATATTGCCTCCTTTCATATGAATCATGACACCAATAGTACGTTAAAACGGTCTACCAAGTATAATTGGACAAGACGGATTGCAATCAATATCAAGAACAATAAAATCTATGGGCACATAATTCCTATTTGCAAGAATAAGAACATCATTAATTCTTCACAAAGTCTTTTTAATTGTAGAATCCGCCAAGTGCAAATTTAAAGAACATTCTTCAATACTAGTAAGGCCAAGCACATCACATAAAGATTTCGGAATTGTAGAAACACTAGCACCCAAGTCACCTAAAGAAAAACACTCATAATTTTTAATCTCGACTTTGATAGTAGGTTCCCATTCATCATGTGATTTTCTAGGAATTGAAATCTCTAATTCCAACTTTTCTTCCAAAGCTTTCATCATAGCATCAGCAATATATTTGGTAAAAGCTTTATTTTGTTCATAAGCATGGGGTGAATTTATCATGGATTGAAACAAATAAATACAATCAATCAAAGAGAAATTATCATAATTAAATTCTTTGCAATCCAAAAGAGTGGGCACGTCACTAGTTAAATTTTTGACCTCTCCAAACCCACTTTTATCAATTTTCTGAACAAGATTTTCACCCTCCAAATTATCAGGACCCCTTCTAGCTAAAGTTGACTCTTCTTCAGTCCCTTATCATCAATCTTAATTTTACTAAACAAAGAATCAATAGAAGAAACATCAATCATTTTAAGATCTTCATCATTTTTATGAAAGCAATCGCTAGAAAACACTTTTTCTAAAAATTCTCTTTTAGCTCTAAGCATAGCAGTTCTTTTATTGATTTCATCCATAGAAACGTATAAAGCTTTAATTGATTCTTCAACATTAGGCACAAAAATTTTCATCTTGAGATTTTCCACATCATGAGAAATACTATCAATGCTTCTAGACATATCATCAATCTTACTCAACTTTTCTTCTATCGTAGTATTAAAATTCTTTTGAGCATTGATAAATTATATAATATTATTTTAAATATAAGAGGTGTTCCTATTATTATTATAAGAAGGATTACCATGGGAATTATCATAATTATTAGAGGAATTTCCTGGAAAAGGTCTAGGATTAAAATTACCTCTATAAGCATTGTTATTAATATTGTTTTGCGAAACAAAATTCACATCTATGGCGTCAGTATTTTTCTCAATCAAAGTAGAAAAAGGCACATCATTAAGATCAATAGGAGCGTTTTTATTAGAAACCAACTTCATAAGAGTATCAACGTTTCCAGTCAAAGAATTTATTTCTTCTACCGATTTAACCTTTTTACTAGTAGGAGCTCTTTTAGTATGCCATTGTGAATAATTTGCCATAGTATTATCAAGCAATTTAGTAGATTCACCCAAAGTAATTTCCATAATAGTACCCCCCGCAGCGGAATCTAAAAGATTTCTAGAAACAAAATTCAATCCTGCATTAAAATTTTGTATGATCATCCAAAGATTTAAGCCATGAGTAGGACAATTTCTTAGCATCAATTTCATTCTTTCCGAAGATTGCACAACATGTTCATGCTCAAGTTGCTTAAAATTCATGATTTGCGTCCTAAGGGAAATAATTTTTGCGGGAAAAAAGGGCTTAGTAATAAAACCATCTTTGCACTTATCCCAAGAATTGATACTATTGCGAGGCAAAGAAGAAAACCAATTTTTTGCACAATCTCGCAAAGAAAACGGGGATAATTTAAACTTCCCAATATCATTGTCCACATCTTTTTTATTTTGCATATCGCATAATTCCACGAATGTGTTAAGATGCGAAGCGGCATCCTCACTACGAGTACCAGAAAATTGATCTTTCATAACAAGATTCAACAAAGCTACATTAATATCAAAAGACTCCGCACTAGTGGCGGGAGGAGCAATCAAAGTGCTAATAAATCAATGTTGTTGGTATTGGAGAAATCACACAACTTGGTGTTCTCTTGAGTCATCGTGACTACGCAACAAGATTGCACTCAAAACAAATCTGACGAGGAAACGGCGAACGAAAAAGAGGGCGAATAAAACGACATTTTTTGTGAAGTGGGGGAGCTGAAAATGAGAGGCAAGTGGCAAATAATGTAAATTGCAAGGATATGAGATTTGTGATTAGGAACCTGGTAGATGTTGATGATGTCTCCCCGGCAACGGCGCTAGAAATTCCTTTTGAAGTAGCTTAAACTACGTCGGTATTTCCCCAAAGAGGAAGGGATGATGCAACACAGCTACGGTAGGTATTTCCCTCAGTGATGAGACCAAGGTTATCGAACTAGTTGGAGAACCAGATAGATAAAACTGTAGTAGATTGGATAAATAGATCTCGGGGGAACGCGAGAGAAAATAAATAACAATAAATTGCAACAAGGTATTTTTGGGTTTTTGGATTAATATATCGGAAAATAAAAGCGACTAAAAATAGATCTTGAAGGCAAATATGATAAAGACTAGACCTGGGGGCCGTAGATTTCACTAGTGGCTTCTCTCGAGAAAAATAACATACTATGGGTAAACAAATTTCTGTTGGGAAATAGATAGAACTTCAAGTAATTATGACGATATCCATGCAATGATCATTATATAGGCATCACATCCAATATTAGTAGACCGACTCCTGCGTGCATCTACTACTATTACTCCACACATCGACCGCTATCCAGCATGAATCTAGTGTATTAAGTTCATGTAGAAACGGTAACAGAATAAGAACAATGACATGATGTAGACAAGATCTATTCATGTAGGAATATACCCTATATTGTTATACTTAATAGCAACGATACATACGTGTCATTTCCCTTTCCGTCACTAGGATTGAGCACCGTAAGATTGAACCCATCACAAAGCACCTCTTCCCATGGCAAGAAAAATCGATCTAGTCGGCCCAACTAAACCAAAGATTCAAAGAAGAAATATGAGGCTATAAGTAATCATGCATATAAGAGATCAAAAGACTTACATAAATTTATGGATAAAACATAGATCTGATCATAAACTCAAAGTTCATCAGATCCCAACAAACACACCACAAAACGAGTTACATCAAATATATCTCCAAGAGACCATTGTATTGAGAATCAAAAGAGAGAGAGAGAGGAAGCCATCTAGCTACTAACTACGGACCCGTAGGTCTACAATGAACTACTCACGCATCATCGGGGAGGCACCAATGAGGATGATGAACCCCTATGTGATGGTGTCTAGATTGGATCTGTGGTTTCTGGAACTTCCGGCGGCTGAAATTGTGTTTCGTCGACTCCCCTATGGTTTTTGGAATATTGGGGTATTTATAGAGCAATGAGGCGGTCCGGGAGGCCACAGAGGTGGGCGCAACCCACCAGGGTACGCCTGGGCCCCCAGGCACCCCTAGGTGGGTTGTTCCCCCCTCGGGGCACCCCTCTGGTACTTCTTTTGTCCATCATGTGTATTCTGGCCCAGAAAAATTGTCCAAAAAGTTTTGCAACATTTGGACTCCGTTTGGTATTGATTTTCTGTGAAGTAAAAAATAAGCAAAAAACATCAACTAGCACTGGGCACTATGTCAATAGGTTAGTCCCAAAAAATGATATAAATTTGCTATAACATGATTGTAAAACATCCAAGAATGATAATATAACAGCATGGAATGATCAAAAATTATAGATACGTTGGAGACGTATCAGCACGCCCCGAGGGCCCCCCCCCCCAGGATTGTGGCCTCTGGGTGGACCCCCTCTGGTTAATTCTTGCACCAGTACTTTTTATATATTCCAAAAATATCCTCCATAAATTTTTAGGTCAATTCGAGAACTTTTATTTCTGCACAAAAATAACACCATGGCAATTCTGCTCAAAACAGCGCCAGTCCTTGGTAGTTCCATTCAAATCATGTAAATTAGAGTCCAAAACAAGGCCAAAAGAGTTTGGAGAAATAGATACGATGGAGACGTATCAACCCACACAACGCGTGAAGCTGGGCACAGAGGTTGTCGTCACCGTCGACGAGGTCTCGCGCGAACAGAAGCACGACCATGCCTTCGGCAGCGCCATCGTGCCTCCCAGCCGGAGCCGGAGGTCAACATCAACTCCAACAATGACTGCGAATCCCGCAGAAAATTGGTTAGTCATCTATACCCATTTATGCGGCAAACATGTCATGTGTTTTCTCTGGTTACTCACCCACCCCTCTAATTTTTTTGGAATACAGATCTTGTGGTTATGTTCTCTCAGTCCATGAAATCAGAGTAATTAAGATGCGTTAGATGCATGTAGTGTATTGATTGTTTGAATGATATCCGTATAGGGTTAGTGATTAATTGTTTGTTCTGTAAGAATAATTTTTGCTAATAATCCGACTAGGGTTAGCGTGCGTGCTAATAATTCATAGCCCCATCTTGAGAATTGATTTTGAATGTCCTAGATATATGTTTGTGCCTTCTTTTTCTTCCATATCTTGAGAACTGATTTTGAATGTCCTACATGTATGTTTCTGCCATTTTTATTTCCACATTGGTATGTACACAAATGAGGCTCTGGCTAGCGGCGTTGCCGGTTGTAGATCCTGTAGGGGAACATAATTTCAAAAAAATCCTACGCACACGCAAGATCATGGTGATGCATAGCAACAAGAGGGAAGAGTATCGTCCATGTACCCTCGTAGACCGTAAGCGGAAGCATTATGAGAACGCGGTTGATGTAGTCGAACGTCTTCACGATCTGACCGATCCAAGTACCGAACGCACGGCACCTCCGAGTTTAGCACACGTTCAGCTCGATGACGATCCACAAACTCAATGATCAACTTGTGTGTCTAGAGGTGCCCCCTACCCCCGTATATAAAGGAGTGGAGGAGGGGGAGGGCCGATCCTCTCTAGGGCGCGCCATGGGGAGTCCTACTGCCACCGGGAGTAGGATTCCCCCTTTCCAAGTTGGAGTAGTAGAGGGAAGGAAGAGGAAGGAGGGAGGAAGGAAATGGGGGTCGGCCCCATTCCCAATTTGGATTGGGCTTGGGGGGGGGGCGCCAGCTCCCTTGCTCCTTTCCCCTCCTTTCCACTAAAGCCCAATAAGGCCCATATACCTCCCGGGGGGTTCCGATAACCTCCCGGTGCTCCGGTATATTCCCGATATCACCCGGAACCATTCCGGTGTCCAAATATAGTCATCCAATATATCGATCTTTATGCCTCGACTATTTCGAGACTCCTCGTCATGTCCGTGATCATATCCGGGACTCCGAACTACCTTCGGTACATCAAAACACAAAATCTCATAATATGATCGTCACCGAACTTTAAGTGTGCGGACCCTACGGGTTCAAGAACTATGTAGACATGACCGAGACACGTCTCTGGTCAATAACCAATAGCGGAACCTGGATGCTCATATTGGCTCCCACATATTCTACGAAGATCTTTATCGGTCAAACCGCATAACAACATATGTTGTTCCCTTTGTCATCGGTATGTTACTTGCCCAAGATTCGATCGTCGGTATCTCAATACCTAGTTCAATCTCGTTACCGGCAAGTCTCTTTACTCGTTTTGTAGTGCACTGTCCCGCAACTAACTCTTTAATTGTATTACTTGCAAGGCTTATAGTGATGTGCATTACCGAGAGGGCCCAGAGATACCTCTCCGACAATTGGAGTGACAAATCCTAATTTCGATCTATGCCAACTCAACAAGTACCATCGGAGACACCTGTAGAGCACCTTTATAATCACCCAGTTACGTTGTGACGTTTGGTAGCACACAAAGTGTTCCTCCGGTAATCGGGAGTTGCATAATCTCATAGTCATAGGAACATGTATAAGTCATGAACAAAGCAATAACAGCAAACTAAACGATCATTGTGCTAAGCTAACGGAATGGGTCAATTCAATCACATCATTCTCTAATGATGCGATCCCGTTAATCAAATGACAACTCATGTCTATGGCTAGGAAACTTAACCATCTTTGATTCAGCGAGCTAGTCAAGTAGAGGCATACTAGTGAAACTTTGTTTGTCTATGTATTCACACATGTATTATGTTTCCGGTTAATATAATTCTAGCATGAATAATAAACATTTATCATGATATAAGGAAATAAATAATAACTTTATTATTGCCTCTAGGGCATATGTCCTTCAGTCTCCCACTTGCAATAGAGTCAATAATCTAGATTACACAATAATGATTCTAACACCCATGGAGTCTTGGTGTTGATCGTGTTTTGCTCGTGAGAGAGGCTTAGTCAACAGGTCTGCAACATTCAGATGTGTATGTATCTTGCAAATCTCTATGGCTCCCACCTGGACTTGATCCCGGATGGAGTTGAAGCATCTCTTGATGTGTTTGGTTCTCTTGTGAAATCTGGATTCCTTTGCCAAGGAAATTGCACCAGTATTGTCACAAAAGATTTTCATTAGACCCGATGCACTTGGTATAACACCTAGATCGGATATGAACTCCTTCATCCAGACTCCTTCATTTGCTGCTTCCGAAGCAGCAATGTACACTGCTTCGCACGTAGATCTTGCCACGACGCTTTGTTTAGAACTGCTCCAACTAACAGCTCCACCGTTCAATATAAACACGTATCCGGTTTGCGATTTAGAATCGTCCGGATCAGTGTCAAAGCTTGCATCGACGTAACCATTTACGACGAGCTCTTTGTCACCTCCATAAACGAGAAACATATCCTTAGTCCTTTTCAGGTATTTTAGGATATTCTTGACCGATGTTCAGTGATCCACTCCTGGATTACTTTGGTACCTCCCTGCTAAACTAATAGCAAGGCACACATCAGGTCTGGTACACAACATTGCATACATGATAGAGCCTATGGCTGAAGCATAGTGAACATATTTCATTTTCTCTCTATCTTCTGCAGTGGTCGGGCATTGAGTCTTACTCAACTTCACACCTTGTAACACAGGCAAGAACCCTTTCTTTGCCTGATCCATTTTGAACTTCTTCAAAACTTGTCAAGGTATGTACTTTGTGAAAGTCCAATTAAGCGTCTTGATCTTTCTCTATAGATCTTGATGTCCAATATGTAAGCAGCTTCACCGAGGTCTTTCATTGAAAAACTCTTATTCAAGTATCCTTTTATGCTATCCAGAAATTCTACATCATTTCCAATCGACAATATGTCATCCACATATAATATTAGAAATCCTACAGAGCTCCCACTCACTTTCTTGTAAATACAGGCTTCTCCAAAATTCTGTATATAACCATATGCTTTGATCACACTGCCGGGGTTTCTGATCCACGGACACCTATGGGACCGGCGGACCGGGTCCCTTTTGGTTCGGCGGGGGGCGGAGGTCACGCAAAGAGCAGATCGAGGCGAAACACGCGGGCGGTTGGTCGTGCAAAGGGCAAATCGAGGCGAAGCACGCGGGCGATTTACCCAGGTTCGGGCCGCACGGATGCGTAAAACCCTACTCCTGCTTTGTGGTTTGGTATTGATTTCTAGCTCGGGAGCGCGGAGTGCTACAGTACACTCCGGCGACTAGCGAGACTGAGCGTGAGAGGACGAAGTGGCTCTCAAAGTGGCCGACCCCCCTCTACGTTGCACACGGGCCTCCTTTTATACTCAAGGGGTTACCGACATAGAGCAACGGAGGTCAAGGGCAAAAATGGAAAGGTGCCGTAGTAGGGGCAGCTAGGTGCTGTAGCAGGCACAACTACCTGCTACAGTGTTATCGAACCTAACCCTGGCGGCAGGGGACAAGGGCATTAAATGCCCGTCTGTGTCGCCTATACAGTACCGAGAGGGACCGCTTGGGACGCCACCGTTTGCCACGATGGTTATCTTATCAGCGCCTGCTCGCCACCATGTACCCCTAGCTGCACGGCCTCCCGCCACGTGTGCTCGGGAGAGCGACACGTGGGCGGGTGTGCTGGAGCGCGGGCTCGGAGAGGCGGTTCCCGCGGCAAACTCCTCGCCGAGGTCGTTGTCTTGTCGCGCCCGGGAGCTTGTCGCTCACCGGGTCTTGCCGGGGCGCGTAGCGCGCCGCGGCAAGTTCCTTGAAATGCCTCGAGTGGACTTCCCGGCAAGCTCCTCTTGCCGGGGTCTCGAGGTGCTTTTGATAGCCTTCCCGGCAAGCTCCTCTTGTCGGGGCCTTGGTTTGTCTTCCCGGCAAGCTCCTCTCGCCGGGGCCTTGTTTTGAGTACTTTGTTCTTGAATGGTCTTCAAAGTAGCCGCAGAGGGTCTTGGCGGTCACCCGGCAAGCCTTGCCGCGGGGATGCTGCGACTGCCCGTGCACGAGTTCGGGATACTAGGGTACCCCTACTCTAGTACACCGACAGGAGCCCTCGGGCCTGGGCCAGACACAGTGCCGAGCGCTGTTGGGCCAGGCCCAAAACAGTGCACGGGCACGCGCGGCCTGGGTCACGCCGCAGACCTCTCCGCTTCCACCGCACCCTCCCCGAACGGCGTGCGTTGAATGCGGCATCGTGGGGAGGTCGTGGGGGTTCCTTTTCTCGAAATGCGGAACGTCCGCCCCCCCTCCCCCTTTAAAGGTAGGGGGAACAGGGGCAGTTGGGCCACTCGCCCGGTGCCGTTCCCAATCTCAGAAATCTCTGCCGCTCCCTCGCCTCCCCAAAGCTGAGAGAGAGAGAGAGCAGCGCTCCGCCCCCCCACCGCCACTAGCACCACCAACGCCGTCGACCTCCTCCACTGCTTCCGCCATGGCCCCAAAAGCCGACAAGGGGAAGACCGTGAAGATGACCGAGGCGCAGCGGCTCGCGGCGCTGCGGAAGAAGCGGTCCGTTTTCCCCCCCAGGCTCGGCGTGAAGGAGCTGTGGGAGGACTACTCTCTGTTCTGGTCGGCGGAGACGCGCGTGCATCCGCGCACCAAGGTACTCCCCGCCGCCGCTTGCAAGGAGGCTCCGGCTGGATACGCCTTCTTCGCATTGTTCTTCTACTGCGGGCTCTGCCCGCCTTTCTCTGATTTCTTCTGCGACATCATGAACAACTATGGATTCCACCTCCTCGACTTCACCCCCAACGCCATCCTGATAATGGCAGTTTTCGCACATCTGTGCGAAAACTTTGTCGGAGTCCTTCCCAACGTAGCCCTCTTCCGCCATTTTTTCATACCCCGGGTGGAGAGAGGAGAGCCTCTATCCGGCGGGATTGCCTGGGTCTCAAGGGCCGGCAAGAAGGAGACCTATCTGGAGGGAGAGTTCCGCGGCAAGTGGGAGGAGTGGAGGGCGGATTGGTGCTGGATTGTCGAAGAGGATCCGCAGCCGTTCACCACCCGGCGCCAAATCCCAGTAGTACGCGGCGGCAATTGGAGCGACCTGGCCCCGGAGGATGACAGGCTGAGAATTGCTGCCACCAGGATCCTGCGCCTCAGGCTCGCCGGGCTCACTGTCGGCGCTGTTGGCGCAGACTTCCTTCACCGCCGCATCGCCCCCCTACAGGAACGAGGGAGGCCCACTTGGGAGTTCAAGAACGCGGCAGATATCATGAGGCTGCGGCCGGGCCTCAACTATAACTTCACAGTCCTGGAGCTCAACGCGATGCTGTAGGAGCTGTTCAAATATGACCCCCAGCATCCCGAGGTGTTTAGGTTGCCGGGGGGCGTCGTGCCTTTGTGCAACAATTCCGCGCTCGACCGCATCCGTGCAATGATGCCGGAGTGCGACTCGCACGGGATTGTGCCAACTTGGCAGGAGCCTGCCGACGAGGTCGTGCAGCGGTTCTTCGACGACTTGGTGGAAGTGGCAGTCCGCCCCGACGAGAAGGACGGCCTCACCCGCGACACCACTGACGCGGAGATGGCGCGCATCGCCACCAGGCTGCAGGAGGCGGCGGCAGCCGCAGCCGCGGGTGAGTTTGGGTTCACCATGGCAGAGGCGGACGTAGCAGAAGTGGCAAGCCGTGCCGAGCGAGGGGAGTCTGCCGGCAAGAAGGATCTTGCCGAGCGTGACGCCGAGCCGAGCGAGCCCGCCAAGGACACGAGCGGCTCATTGCAAATCGACTCTTCTTCCTCCTCGTCTTCAGCCAGCCCACCAGAAGGAGGGCCTCCATCCCCACCAAGAAGGCGCCTCCGTGAGGTTGGTGTTGTGGCGGAGCGGCAAGCGGGCCAACAGTCGCCACGTCGCATGACACGCTCGACCACGGCAAGCACCGTTGCCGCGGGAGCGTCTCATGCCACGACGGCAACTGGAGCGGAGTCTAGCCGGACCACCGCTGCGTTCCCTGCCGCCACTCACGCCGTGCCAACGGCCGGAGCGGGGTCGTCTCGGACCACCGCCACTGCTCCCGCCAAGCGGCCAAGGGAAGCTTCTCCTCTGCCTCCTCACGCCGGGCGCGCGCCGGGCTTCGACTTCTCCGCGCTAAGCTCCGACGAGGAGGATGAAGAAGAGTAAGCTTCTCTTGCTGCACTTGCATTTCTTCAGTTTTTGCTATTGGTCTTGCTCCTCACTTGCTTTTCCCTGAATCCGTTCCTCTTTAGGACTCTGGCCCAGAGAGCGGCAAAGAGAGCTAAGGCCCCGGTGATCATCATCGAGGACGAGCCCACTGCGACTGCAGGAGGCGCGCCCGAGACAACCTTGCCGGACCTGGCAACTTTCCTCCATGGCAGCCCCCAGCGTAAGCGTGTGATTTACTTTTGCGAGGCGCACTTGGGTACTTGTCTTTGCTGATATCTGCTTGTTGACTTGTGTAGGAGCCGGGCAGCCCCACCAGGAGCCAAGGGAGAATTCCCCGACAAGGGAGAACTCTCCGGCCAGGGAAGGCTCCCCGGTGAGGGAGAAGTCTCCGGCAAGGGAGGGTTCTCCGGCGAGGGACAGCGTCAGTGGCCCCTCGACGACGGAGACCACGACCACAGAGCCTGGTGCAGGTACTCCCCTTGCTTCGAAACTTCCCTTCTTGGATCCTTCTTTTCTTAATCTTTATGAGTTTTTGCTGAATTCTGTTTGACTCTTCTCCCCTTTTCCGGCCGTCAGATCCATCCGCTACGGAGCAGATGGAGACAGAGGTCGCCGCCGAGGACGTGGCCGGCGCGGGTGATCCCGCCGGTGCCGAGGCCGCGGCGGCTGGCGCCGCGGCGGCTGGCGAGGGTTCGGGCGATCGTACCGACGGCCCAGAGGCCGCAGGAGCGCCAGGCGCTGCACCGACCGCCGACCCGTCCGCCGAGGCCGCAGCGCCAAGCACCGAGGAGCCCCAGCCGGGCGTTTATTTGAAAGCCGGTGAAGGCGTCTTCATCAACCTCCCCTGGGCATCAAGCTCCAGAGCGCCGGCCGAGGGGGAGGTCTTCGACGGAGAAGTGCTCGCCTCCGCGGGACTGAAGCTGGCCGACGCGCCAAGCAGCAGCAGCAACGAACCCGAAGAAGAGCGGCTGCTGCGCAGGTTGATGTCGCTCTACCGCGTGCGACAAGCAAAGCTGGAGTCCCGCGAGGCGCTTGTCGCGAAGGTGGGGGCCGACATCGAAAGGCGCGCAGAGGAGCTCGGGGGTTTCCACCGGGAAGCTGTCCGATCCCTGGCGGAGGAGCGGGAGCGGCTCGCCGAAGCGCGGAAGGCCTTCCTCCTCGAGAAGGCCGAGGCCGAGGAGCTGAAGCGACTCGCCGCTGTGAAGCTAGCCGCGGAGGAGGGCGAGCTGGCGCAGCGGAAGGTCAACCTCGACGCTCACGAGGAGGAGCTTGCCGCGCGCGAGGAGAAGCTTGGTGGAGCTCTCAAGCAAGCGGAGGACGCTGCCGCCGCCGCCGAGGCCGCCAAGGAGGAGTTGAAGACGAGGGTGGCACGGCTGGAGGCCGATCTCTCCGAGAAGGGCAAGGAGCTCGGCGCCGCCAAGGTCTCCAACTCCGCTCTTGAGTCGAAGCTGGTCGCTTTGACCAAGGCGCTGGACGGCGCCAAGGAGAAGGAGGCGACCCTGAAGAAGGAGATCGAAGCCGACAAGGCGTTGCTGGAGAGTGCTGCCACCACCCAAAACGCCTTTACGGATACGGTGGAGCA
This sequence comes from Triticum urartu, assembly GCF_003073215.2. Classification (NCBI taxonomy): domain Eukaryota; kingdom Viridiplantae; phylum Streptophyta; class Magnoliopsida; order Poales; family Poaceae; genus Triticum; species Triticum urartu. The sequence goes on from NC_053026.1 coordinate 271,078,432, forward strand.
CTGGACGGAGAGCCTCGTGAATGCCGCCGGGGACATCGACAAGGAGCTGGCGCAGCTGGGGGTGGAAGACTTCGGGTACTCCTCCGACGAGAACCTCCAGCCTAGTGCCAAGCTCACTCTGTTCTTCAAGGGCGTGGCGACGGCCCTCCAGCGAATCCGAGATAGGATCCCGAAGCAGCTGGCTGACGAGTCGCGCGAGATCTGTGCGGGAGCCCTTCAAAAGGTGTTGATGAAGGTGGCCTTCCGCAATCCAGGCCTCCGCCTCAACAACGTCCTCAGACCCTTGCCGCCTGATATCGATCAGGAGGAGCTCAAGGCCCTTGTCGCACCCATTGTGGACAAGGTGGGCGGGATCAAGAGGGTTGAGGGCGACCGCGTCGACTAGGCCGTCTATTTGCTTCTTTCCTTGTCGCTGCTAGCTATGTCATAGAAAGCATCTGTTAGAGCTGCGACAAGTTATTTTGTAATATAACCTCCTTATGGGTAGTGATTGCTATGTTATTCCCCTTTACTTGATTCCATGCCTTGTATGCTTTTGCCCTACGCTTTTAGGGAACTTGTCGGTGCAGGCACCTGGGCCGCGAGCGCTGAGTGCGGGACGTCAGCAGCCTGCCGGCGGTGCCGCTACCGACAAGAAAACTTGTCGCAGCTAGCTGCAGCTAACTTAAGTTGCTGAGCGGGCTCGAAGCAAAGTAAGGGCACGGCTAGTTAAGCAACTAGCCGCAGCTCACTTACGTTGTTGAGCAGGCTCGAAATGATGCAAGGGCGCAGCCAGTTAAGCAACCAGCTGCAGCTCAATGTTGTTGAGCGAGCTCGAAACAATGCAAGGGCGCAGCTAACTACGAGTTGGCTCCTCCGCGCACAGGTTCTCCATACAAGGCGCGGCCGTTCGAGGGGGATAACTTAAAATTTAAAAAATCTGACTGCTCAAGCTTTGGCAACTTATCTTTCTGTTGTTTGCTTCCCGGCAAGGCGAAACTCTTGAACGACGCCTGGTCCATACCATCATCTTCTCCTTCCCCCCGGCAAACTTGTGCGCGAGGAAGCCTTCCTTTCCTTGTGGAGAAGAAAGAAGAGAAAATACAGATATGGAGCCTTACGGCTCGTTATTGCTTACCGCGGAGTAGGTGCTGCACAAAGTGTCAGATCATATATGCCAGAAAATAGGAAGCATAAAATTGACAAAATGTGCGGAGCACACGGGCTTTACTTATGCACGGGATCTGCGCCCGGCTTTGTACAAAGGATCACATGCAATAGCGGCAAGACTTTGTACAAAAGGGTGGTTGCCGGACAGGGTCCGACAACCGCGCCTTACGGGTAAAACTTACGAAGAGGCTCGATGTTCCAGGAGTTGCTCACCGGAATACCATCTTCGGTCTCAAGGCGGACGGCACCGGGCCTAGTGACTCGTTTCACCCGGTAAGGGCTTTCCCGCTTCGGCGTCAACTTGTTGGAATTCTTGGCGGAATGAACGCGCCGAAGAACAAGGTCGCCTTCCTCACGTTACTCCCTTTACTTGGCTCCTCCCTTTGTATGTTTTTGCCCTACGCTTTTAGGGAACTTGCCGGTGCTGGCACCCGAGCCGCTAGCGCTGAGTGCGGAACATCAGCAGCCTGCTGGCGGTGCCGCTACCGGCAAGAAACCTTGTCGCAGCTAGCTGCAGCTAACTTAAGTTGCTGAGCGGACTCGAAGCAAAGTAAGGGCGCGGCTAGTTAAGCAACTAGTCGCAGCTGACTTACGTTGTTGAGCAGGCTCGAAACAATGCAAGGGCGCGGCTAGTTAAGCAACTAGCCGCAGCTCACTTAATGTTGTTGAGCGAGCTCGAAACAACGCAAGGGCGCAGCTAGCTACGAGTTGGCTCCTCCGCGCACAGGTTTCCCATACAAAGTGCGGTCGTTCAAGGGAGATAACTTAAAATTTTAAAAAATCTGATTGCTCAAGCTTTGGCAACTTATCTCCCTCACTCGTCAGCAGGTTGACGTGCATGGCGGTCCAGAGCGCGCCGAGATCCACCAGCTCGATCTTGATCTAGCGAACGCATGGTACCGTGAGTACCATGACGCTGCCGGTCCCGTGCCTCCTGAGACGGGCGCGGTGCATGCATGGACGCCTAGGTCTTGGAGTGCGCCCGGTCGTTGTGGGAGCCGGCTACGCCGCCGATGGGCAGTGCAGCCTTGTCCTTGGACCTGGCAGCACTGCGAGCTCCCTCGTCAACACCCGTCCTTCCGCCGGCGCCAGCCCCACCAACCGCTTGCTCTGGGGGTGGCTGGCTCGGTGCGGACGGAGCGGCCGCCCCCAAAACCTTCTTCTTCGGTGGCATGTTGATGAAGATGATGAAGATCTAGCTCGCGAGAACGCCGGATCTGGTTCACACAACTTCGACGCCCCCCTACCTGGCGTGCCAGAGATGCCGGGGATTCTGATCCACGGACACCTATGGGACCGGCCGACCGGGTCCCTTTTGGTTCGGCGGGGGGCGGAGGTCGCGCAAAGAGCAGATCGAGGCGAAACACGCGGGCGGTTGGTCGTGCAAAGGGCAAATCGAGGCGAAGCACGCGGGTGATTTACCCAGGTTCGGGCCGCACGGATGCGTAAAACCCTACTCCTGCTTTGTGGTTTGGTATTGGTTTCTAGCTCGGGAGCGTGGAGTGCTACAGTACACTCCGGCGACTAGCGAGACCGAGCGTGAGAGGACGAAGTGGCTCTCAAAGTGGCCGACCCCCCTCTACGTTGCACACGGGCCTCCTTTTATACTCAAAGGGTTACCGACATAGAGCAACGGAGGTCAAGGGCAAAAATGGAAAGGTGCCGTAGTAGGGGCAGCTAGGTGCTGTAGCAGGCACAGCTACCTGCTACAGTGTTATCGAACCAAACCCTGACGGCAGGGGACAAGGGCATTAAATGCCCGTCTGTGTCGCCTAAACAGTACTGAGAGGGACCGCTAGGGACGCCACCGTTTGCCACGATGGTTATCTTGTCAGCGCTTGCTCGCCACCACGTACCCCTAGCTGCACGGCCTCCCTCCACGTGTGCTCGGGAGAGCGACACGTGGGTGGGTGTGCTGGAGCGCGGGCTCGGAGAGGCGGTTCCCGCGGCAAACTCCTCGCCGCGGTCGTCGTCTTGTCGCGCTCGGGAGCTTGTCGCTCACCGGGTCTTGCCGGGGCGCGTAGCGCGCCGCGGCAAGTTCCTTGAAATGCCTCGAGTGGACTTCCCGGCAAGCTCCTCTTGCCGGGGTCTCGAGGTGCTTTTGATAGTCTTCCCGGCAAGCTCCTCTTACCGGGGCCATGGTTTGTCTTCCCGGCAAGCTCCTCTCGCCGGGGCCTTGTTTTGAGTACTTTGTTCTTGAATGGTCTTCAAAGTAGCCGCGGAGGGTCTTGGCGGTCACCCGGCAAGCCTTGCCGCGGGGATGCTGCGACTGCCCGTGCACGAGTTCGGGATAGTAGGGTACCCCTACTCTAGTACACCGACAGGAGCCCTCGGGCCTGGGCCAGACACGGTGCCGAACGCTGTTGGGACAGGCCCAAAACAGTGCACGGGCACGCGCGGCCTAGGTCACGCCGCAGACCTCTCCGCTTCCATCGCGCCCTCCCCGAACGGCGTGCGTTGAATGCGGCGTCGTGGGGAGAACGTGGGGGTTCCTTTTCTCGAAATGCGGAACGTCCGCCCCCCTCCCCCTTTAAAGGTAGGGGGAACAGGGGCAGTTGGGCCACTCGCCCGTTGCCGTTCCCAATCTCAGAAATCTCTGCCGCTCCCTCGCCTCCCGAAAGCTGAGAGAGAGAGAGAGAGAGAGCAGCGCTCCGCCCCCACCCACCGCCACTAGCACCACCAACGCCGTCGACCTCCTCCACTGCTTCCGCCATGGCCCCAAAAGCCGACAAGGGGAAGACCGTGAAGACGACCGAGGCGCAGCGGCTCGCGGCGCTGCGGAAGAAGCGGTCCGTTTTCCCCCCCAGGCTCGGCGCGAAGGAGCTGTGGGAGGACTACTCTCTATTCTGGTCGGCGGAGACGCGCGCGCATCCGCGCACAAAGGTACTCCCCGCCGCACACCGACACACACTATCAAAAGCGTTTATTCCAACTCCAAGAGGCTTGCACCAGTCCATATATGGATCGCTGCAGCTTGCACACTTTGTTAGCATGTTTTGGATCGATAAAACCTTCAGGTTGCATCATATACTACTATTCTTCCAGAAATCCATTCAGGAATGCAGTCTTTACATCCATTTGCCAAATTTCATAATCATAAAATGCGGCAATAGCTAACATGATTTAGAAGGACTTAAGCATCGCTATGGGTGAGAAGGTCTCATCGTAGTCAACTCCTTGAACTTGTCAAAAACCTTTCGCAACGAGTCGAGCTTTGTAGACAGTAATATTACCATCAACATCTATCTTCTTCTTGAAGATTCATTTATTCTCGATGGCTTGCCGATCATCGGGCAAGTCAACCAAAGTCCACACTTTCTTCTCATACATGGATCCCATCTCAGATTTCATGGCCTCAAGCCATTTTGCGGAATCTGGGCTCATCATTGCTTCCTCATAGTTTGTAGGTTTGTCATGGTCTAGTAACATGACCTCCAGAACAGGATTACCATACCACTCTGGTGCGGATCTTACTCTGGTTGACCTACGAGGTTCGGTAGTAACTTGATTTGAAGTTTCATGATCATCATCATTAGCTTCCTCACTAATTGGTGTAGGTGTCACAGAAACCGGTTTTTGTGATGAACCACTTTCCAATAAGGGAGCAGGTACAGTTACCTCATCAAGTTCTACTTTCCTCCCACTCACTTCTTTCGAGAGAAACTCCTTCTCTAGAAAAGGATCCATTCTTAGCAAGAAAAGTCTTGCCTTCGGATCTGTGATAGAAGGTGTACCCAACAGTCTCCTTTGGGTATCCTATGAAGACAAATTTCTCCGATTTGGGTTCGAGCTTATCAGGTTGAAGCTTTTTCACATAAGCATCGCAGCCCCAAAATTTAAGAAACGACAACTTTGGTTTCTTGCCAAACCACAGTTCATAAGGAGTCGTCTCAACGGATTTAGATGGTGCCCTATTTAACGTGAATGCAGCCGTCTCTAAAGCATAACCCCAAAACTATAGCGGTAAATCAGTAAGCGACATCATTGATCGCACCATATCTAGTAAAGTACGATTACGACGTTAGGACACACCATTACGTTGTGGTGTTCCAGGTGGCGTGAGTTGAGAAACTATTCCCCATTGTTTCAAATGAAGACCAAACTCGTAACTCAAATATTCTCCTCCATGATTAGATCATAGAAACTTTATTTTCTTGTTACGATGATTTTTCCACTTCACTCTGAAATTCTTTGAACTTTTCAAATGTTTCAGACTTATGTTTCATCAAATAGATATACCCATATTTACTCAAATCATCTGTGAATGTGAGAAAATAACGATACCTGTCGCGAGCCTCAATATTCATCGGACGACATACATCGCTATGTATGATTTCCAATAAATCTGTTGCTCGCTCCATAGTTCCGGAGAACGGCGTTTTAGTCATCTTGCCCATGAGGCATGGTTCACAAGTACCAAGTGCATCATAATCCTGTGATTCCAAAAGTCCATCAGAATGGAGTTTCATCATGCGTTTTATACCAATATGACCTAAACGGCAGTGCCACAAATAAGTTGCACTATCATTATCAACTCTGCATCTTTTAGCTTCAATACTATGAATATGTGTATCTCCACTATCGAGATTCAAAAAGAATAGACCACTATTTAAGGGTGCGTGACCATAAAAGATATTACTCATATAAATAGAACAACCATTATTCTCTGATTTAAATGAATAACCGTCTCGCATCAAACAAGATCCATATATAATGTTCATGCTTAACACTGACTCCAAATAACAATTATTCAGGTCTAATACTAATCCTGAAGGTAGATGTTGAGGTAGCGTGCCGACTGCGATCACATCGACTCTGGAACCATTTCCCACGCGCATGGTCACCTCATCGTTTGCCAATCTTCGCTTAATCTGTAGTCTATTTCGAGTTGCAAATATTAGCAATAGAACTAGTATCAAATACCCAGGTACTACTGTGAGAATTAGTAAGGTACACATCAATAACATGTATATCACATATACCTTTGTTCACCTTGCCATCCTTCTTATCCGCCAAATACTTGGGGCAGTTCCGCTTCCAGTGACCTGTCTGTTTGCAGTAGAAGCACTCAGTCTCAGGCTTAGGTCTAGACTTGGGTTTCTTCTCTTGAGCAGCAACTTGTTTGCCGCTCTTCTTGAAGTTCCCCTTCTTCTTCCCTTTACCCTTCTTCTTGAAGCTGGTGGTCTTGTTAACCATCAACACTTGATGCTCCTTCTTGATTTCTACCTCCGCAGCCTTTAACATTGCGAAGAGCTCGAGAATTGTTTTATTCATCCCTTGCATGTTATAGTTCATCACAAAGCTCTTGTAGCTTGGTGGCAGTGATTGAAGAACTCTGTCAATGACACTATCAACAGGAAGATTAACTCCCAGTTGAGTCAAGTGGTTATGGTACCCAGACATTCTGAGTATATGTTCACTGACAGAACTATTCTCCTCCATCTTGCAGCTGTATAACTTATTGGAGACTTCATATCTCTCAATCCGGGCATTTGCTTGAAATATTAACTTCAACTCCTAGAACATCTCATATGCTCCATGACGTTCAAAACGTCGTTGAAGTCCCGGTTCTAAGACGTAAAGCATGGCACACTGAACTATCGAGTTGTCATCAGCTTCTCTGCTAGACGTTCATAACATCTGGTGTTGCTCCTGCAGCAGGTTTGGCACTTAGCGGTGCTTCCAGAACGTAATACTTCTGTGCAACAATGAGGATAATCCTCAAGTTACAGACCCAGTCCGTGTAATTGCTACCATCATCTTTCAACTTTGCTTTCTCGAGGAACGCATTAAAATTCAATGGAACAACAACACGAGCCATCTATCTACAACAACATAGACATGCAAAATACTATCAGGTACTAAGTTTCATGATAAATTAAAGTTCAGTTAATCAAATTATTAAAGAACTCACACTTAGATAGACATCCCTCTAATCATCTAAGTGATTGATCCATATCAACTAAACCATGTCCGATCATCACGTGAGATGGAGTAGTTTTCAATGGTGAACATCACTATGTTGATCATATCTACTATATGATTCACGCTCGACCTTTCAGTCTCAGTGTTCCGAGGCCATATCTGCATATGCTAGGCTCGTCACGTTTAACCTGAGTATTCCGCGTGTGCAAAACTGTCTTGCACCCGTTGTATTTAAACGTAGAGCTTATCACACCCGATCATCATGTGGTGTCTCAGCACAAAGAACTTTCACAACGGTGCATACTCAGGGAGAACACTTATACCTTGAAATTTAGTGAGAGATCATCTTATAATGCTACCGTTGATCTAAGCAAAATAATATGCATAAAAGATAAACATCACGTGCAATCAATATAAGTGATATGATATGGCCATCATCATCTTGTGCTTGTGATCTCCATCTCCGAAGCACCGTCATGATCACCATCGTCACCAGCGCAACACCTTGATCTCCATCATAGCATCGTTGTCGTCTCGCCAACTATTGCTTCTACGACTATCACTACTGCTTAGTGATAAAGTAAAGCAATTACAGGGCGATTGCATTGCATACAATAAAGCGACAACCTTATGTCTCCTGCCAGTTGCCGATAACTCGGTTACAAAACATGATCATCTCATACAACAAAATATAACATCATGTATTGACCATAGCACATCACAACATGCCTTGCAAAAACAAGTTAGACGTCCTCTACTTTGTTGTTGCAAGTTTTTACATGGCTGCTATGGGCTAAGCAAGAACCATTCTTACCTACGCATCAAAACCACAATGATAGTTTGTCAAGTTAGTGTTGTTTTAATCTTCTCAAAGACCGGGCGTAGCCACACTTGGTTCAACTAAAGTTGGAGAAACTGACACCCGCCAGCCACCTATGTGCAAAGCACGTCGGTAGAACTAGTCTCGCGTAAGCGTACGCGTAATGTCGGTCTGGGCCGCTTCGTCCAAGAATACCGCCGAACCAAAGTATGACATGCTGGTAAGCAGTATGACTTGTATTGCCCACAATTCACTTGTGTTCTACTCATGCATATAACATCTATGCATGAACCTGGCTCGGATGCCACTTTAGGCGAACATAGTAATTTCAAAAAAATTCCTACGCACACGCAAGATCATGGTGATGCATGGGCAACGAGAGGGAGGAGTATCATCCACATACCCTCATAGACCGTAAGCGGAAGCATTATGAGAATGCGGTTGATGCAGTCGAACGTCTTCACGATCCGACCGGTCCAAGTACCGAACGCATGGCACCTCCGAGTTCAGCACATGTTCAGCTCGATGACGTCCCACGAACTCCGATCCAGTAGAGCTTCACAGGAGAGTTCCGTCAGCACGACGGCGTGTTGACGGTGATAATGTTGCTACTGACGCAGGGCTTCGCCTAAGCACCGCTACGCTATGATCGAGGTGGATTATGGTGGAGGGGGGCACCGCACACGGCTAAGGGATCAATGATCAACTTGTGTGTCTAGAGGTGCCCCCTGCCCCCGTATATAAAGGAGTGGAGGAGGGGGAGGGCCGACCCTCTCTAGGGCACGCCATGGGGAGTCCTACTCCCACCGGGAGTAGGATTCCCCCCTTTCCAACTTGGAGTAGGAGAGGGAAGGAAGAGGAAGGAGGGAGGAAGGAAAGGGGGGGCGCCCCCTTCCCAATTCGGATTGGGCTTGGGGGGGCACGCCACCTCGGTTGCTCCTTTCCCCTCCTTTCCACTAAAGCCCAATAAGGCCCATATACCTCCCGAGGGGTTCCGATAACCTCCCTGTGCTCCGGTATATTCCCGATCTCACCCAAAACCATTCTGGTGTCCAAATATAGTCGCCAATATATCTTTATGTCTCAACTATTTCGAGACTCCTTGTCATGTACGTGATCATATACGGGACTCCGAACTATCTTTGGTACATCAAAACACAAAAACTCATAATACGATCGTCACCAAACTTTAAGCATGCGGACCCTACGGGTTTGAGAACTATGTAGACATGACCGAGACACATCTCTGGTCAATAACCAATAGCGGAACCTGGATGCTCATATTGGCTCCCACGTATTCTACGAAGATCTTTATTGGTCAAACCGCATAAGAACATACGTTGTTCCCTTTGTCATCGGTATGTTACTTGCCCGAGATTCGATCGTCGGTACCTAGTTCAATCTCGTTACTGTCAAGTCTCTTTACTCGTTCTGTAATGCACTATCCGGCAACTAACTCTTTAGTTGTATTGCTTGCAAGGCTTGTAGTGATGTGCATTACTGAGAGGGCCTAGATATACCTCTCCGACAATTGGAGTGACAAATCCTAATCTCGATCTATGCCAACACAACAAGTACCATTGGAGACACCTGTAGAGCACCTTTATAATCACCCAGTTACGTTGTGACATTTGGTAGCACACAAAGTGTTCCTCCGGTAATCAGGAGTTGCATAATCTCATAATCATAGGAACATGTATAAGTCATGAAGAAAGCAATAGCAGGAAACTAAACGATCATTGTGCTAAGCTAACGGAATGGGTCAAGTCAATCACATCATTCTCTAATGATCCGATCCCGTTAATCAAATGACAACTCATGTCTATGGCTAGGAAACTTAACCATCTTTGATTCAACGAGCTAGTCAAGTAGAGGCATACTAGTTACACTTTGTTTGTCTATGTATTCACACATGTATTATGTTTCCAGTTAATACAATTCTAGAAAGAATTATAAATATTTATCATGATATAAGGAAATAATTAATAACTTTATTATTGCCTCTAGGGCATATTTCTTTCAGATCCTGCACCCGGCAGCGTGGCCAGAAGTGGCCACGGCCCCACTGGATCTGAGAAACCCGTAGAATCTCTGGCGGACTGTATCAGTGATCTCCCGAATGCTATCCTTGGGGAGATCATCTGTAACGCCCTCGATGCGGCTATATCTCCCACGTGTCGAAGCACGACTTAGAGGCATAACCGCATTGAAAGCAATGTCGCAAGTGAGGTAATCTTCACACAACCCATGTAATACATAAGGGAAAGAGATACATAGTTGGCTTACAATCGCCACTTCACACAAATACATGAATAAAGCATTACATCATCCAAATACAATCAGGGCCCGACTACGGAGCCAAAATAAAAGAAGACTACCCCAAATGCTACACAGATCCCCGATCGACCCGACTGGGCTCCACTACTGATCAACTAGAACGAAACAACACAAAGGGCAAGATCTTCATCGAGCTCCTCCTGAGCTTGGTTGTGTCACCTGCACGTACTCATCGGCACCTGCAAGCTGGTTTTGCGAGTATCTGTGAGTCACGGGGACTCAGCAATCTCACACCCTCGCGATCAAGACTATTTAAGATTATGGGTAAGATAAAGGTATGAGGTGGAGCTGCAGCAAGCGACTAGCATATATGGTGGCTAACCTGTTCGCAAAAGAGAGCGAGAAGAGAAGGCAAAGCACGAACGAAGAACTATGATCAAGAAGTGATCCTATAACAACCTACATCAAGCATAAATCCAACACCGTGTTCACTTCCCAGACTCCGCCAGAAAGAGACCATCACGGTTACACACGCGGTTGATGCATTTTAATTAAGGTCAACTTCAGGTTTTCCACAACCAGACATTAACAAATTCCCATCTGCCCATAACCACGGGCACGGCTTTCAAAAGTTCAAATCCCTGCAGGGGAGTCCCAACTTAGCCCATCACAAGCTCTCACGGTCAACGAAGGATATTCCTTCTAGCGGGAAGACCCGATCAGACTCGGAATCCCGGTTACAAGACATTTCGACAAGGTAAAACTAAACCAGCAACACCGCCCGAATGTGCCGACAAATCCCGATAGGAGCTGCACATATCTCTTTCTCAGGGCACACCGGATTGTCTAAACTTCCGGTAGGCCAGCCCAGAGTTGCCCCTGGTGGCCACCGGCGGCTGACAAGTTGGACCAACACTTAGAGGAGCACTGGCCCGGGGGTTTAAAATAATGATAACCCTTGGGCGCGCGACCCCCAAGGGAAAAGAAAAAGGCTAGGTGGCGAATGGTAAAACCAAAGTTGGGCATTGCTGGAAGAGTTTTATTCAAGGCAAACTGTCAAGGGGTTCTCATTATTACCCAACCGCGTAAGGAACGCAAAAATCCGGGAACATAACACCGATATGACGGAAACTAGGGCGGCAAGAGTGGAACAAAACACCAGGCATAAGGCCGAGCCTTCCACCCTTTACCAAGTATATAGATGCATTAATTAAATAAGATATATTGTGATATCCCAACAAGTAAACATGTTCCAACAAGGAACAACGTCTCCATGTTCCAACAAGGAATAAACTTCAATCTTCACCTGCAACTAACAATGCTATAAGAGGGGCTGAGCAAAGCGGTAACATAGCCAAACAACGGTTTGCTAGGACAAGGTGGGTTAGAGGCTTGGTTCAACAATATGGGAGGCATGATAAGAAAGTGGTAGGTATTGCAGCATAGGCATAGCAAAAGAGCGAGTAACTAGCAAGCAAAGATAGAAGTGATTTCGAGGGTATGGTCATCTTGCCTGAAATTCCGCAAGGAAGAAGAATGAGTCCATGAAGAAGACAAACGGACGTAGTCGAACGGGTCCTCACAAACGCGATGTTACCGGAACCACCCGAAGAAGCAAACACCGGAAAGAAGCACACAACATAGTAAACAACCAACACATGAACATGGTATGATATGCGGAATGCGGTATGCGATGCATATGCATGATTTGACAAGGAATGATTGAACCTGGCCTCAACTTGGAAATCCAAGAGTGCCACTGGAAAGAGGATATGATTTCGGTTGAAATCAATATAAAGATCGCCGGAATCGGATGCACGGTTTGGAAATGGCAAGCAATTCAAATATGGCACCGGTCTGCGATAAACAGCAAGTAGCCATCTAAATGCATCAAGATAATTAAGCTACTGCGCCCAAACATGACAACAAAATACAGGGCAGGGATCCACTCATGATGCTTGACAAAAGATGAGCACTGAGATACAGCCAAATCATCCATTAACAGGTTCAAACAAGCATGGAAAAAGTGGAAATGGTAAACAGGTTTCAGACTTAGTGAGATTAACACAAGCCTGGAATTTTAGATCAGGTAGCACACTTTGGAGCAATAAAACTATATGCTACAGGAACTTAACATGACAAAGCAAGGCATGGCATGGAGCCACTCAAAGAGCTTAACAAAAGTCCCTTAGTGACCTTGAGCCAAAAAGGGTCAGAAAATACAATTCCAAGCATGTGAACATGGCAAAAACATAAACAGATCACAGACTTAGAGAAAAACTGGAGCATGCAAATATGATAGCAAGTAGGCATGTTCACGAGCTCGATGCACTCACTACAGAGCAAGGCATGACAAACTAATCATACACCCATTAAGAATACACATTATATCAGCTAGACATGGCAAGAACAACAACATAGCATGCACGGATCAACAACAACATCCTCGGCAAAATCACTAACAAGTAGACAATCTGCCCAGATTCACGAAATAGCAAAAGTAGAGCTCGATTGACTCAATCTAGGGTGCTCTATAATTGCAACCAAAGACATGGATGGATAGATCACTACAAGATTAACAAATCATCCTTACTGATTATCCTCAAAAGAGGCACGGATCACTAGGAAACAACATGAACATATGGCATATTGATAAAAACAGATCAAGGACTTAGTGAAATTGCTAACTCCCTGAAATCAGCATTAACGAAGGCACCACTTGACAAGCTTGTGCTAGTCACCACACACATCACAAAAATACATGGATGGCACCTCTGGAGAGATGACAAAGCATATAACAAAACTCATGTAGAGCTCAGGGGCATATCATCCACACAATAATCATGGCCAAAATAACAAATAGCTATTTGGAGCAGCAGATCTGACAATTAACTCAAATAGCATTCTTCCAACGGCATTTTGGGCATCAAGATGAACTCAGATGAAAATGATGCAGTGGGATGAAATGATGTACTCTCCGAGACGAACATTTTGATATGATATATGCCCAAAACGGAGTTACCGATGCAAAGTTACGGCAGGTCAAAGTATGCAAAATGAATCTGAGAGAAGGGAAGAAAGTCAACCCTAGGGTTTTCGTCCGGATCTGGATCTGAGGCGGCGCACACTTCGAGGTTCATCGGAATCATGTTCGCCGGAGGAGGGAGTCGCCGGACTTGGAGGAGAGGGCGGTGCCGTGGTGGAGGGCCGGAGGTGGCCGGGGCGGGGCGACGCTGGCGGCGATGGTGGCGGAGGTCGCCGGGCGGCTCGGCGCCGGCGAGGGAGCGGGGTGGCGGCGAGGTCAGCGCAAGGCAGCGGCGAGGGAGGCAGGGCCGGTGCGGTGGCGGGCGGCGGCCGGCCGGGCGACGTGCGGCGGCGCGCGCGCCTCGGGGCGGCGCGGGGCCTCCCGCGGGCGAGCGGCGGCGCGGAGACGGGCCGCGGGGGCCGGCCTCGGGCCCCGGCGGGCCTGGCGGCGGGGACGGCAACGGTGGGCAGGTGGCGGCTTCACATGTCCGGCGGCGGGGTGGACATGTCCGTCGGCGGGAGGAGGACGAAGTTAGGGTTTGCACCACGAATTTCAGGAGGGGAGCACATATTTATAGGTAGAGGGAGCTAGGAGAGTCCAAATGAGGTGCGGTTTTCGGACACGCAATCGTGATCGAATGACCGAGATGATGGAGGAGGTTTAAGTGGGTTTTGGGCCACTTTGGAGGGGTGTTGGGCTGCAACACACACGAGGCCTTTTTGGTCCCTCGGTTAACCGTTGGAGCATCAAACGAAGTCCAAATGGCACGAAACTTGACAGGCGGTCTACCGGTAGTAAACCAAGGCCGCTTGGCATGTCTCGGTCCAATCCGGAAATGTTTAACACCCGCACACGAAAAGAGGTAGAAAGGGACACTGGGTGACATAGGAGCGCCGGATTGCAAAACGGACAACGGGGAAAATGCTCGGATGCATGAGATGAACACGTATGCAAATGAAATGCACATGATGAAATGATATGCAATGCATGACACGCAATCAATGACGTGGCAACAACAGTGAATAACAAGAAGACACATGGCGCATGGGTCTCGGGGCGTTACATCATCTCCCTTCTACCCACCAAGGATGGCTTCCGCACACAAGTCCTCGCATCTCGGTGGCGCACTCGGTGCACCATGTCTCTTAATCTCGACTGTCGTCAGCTATTTGTCGATGATGATTCTGAACTCCCAGAGCCATCTTCTCCTCCCACCAGGGCTCCGTTCAACGCATTCGCGTCCCGGCATGCTACCTGCTGGACATATCCTGCATGGTGGGCGCCTGGCTGACATCCCGTCAATTCAAAAAACTCGAGCAGCTTGAATTCTACCGTGACTAGGTATGTAACATACCATGAACCGATGTATCTGTGCCCTCACCACCGATGGCCACCTCGTGGTTTTCCTCCTATCTCCACACTGCCACCTTCGCCTTGTGCCATCTAGCAGACAATCTGGTACAAATGCTTCAACTCCCACTGCTAAAAAAACTTGTGCTTGTGGTCGCTGATCTGTCAGAGGCCGCACTGCACAACACCATCCACTCCAATTGCCCTATCCTGGAGTGTTTGCTGCTTGTTTTTGAATAGAAATTTGTATCCGTTGTTTCAAAATAAAGTCGCTTAACCTTGTAAGCATGGGATTTTGTTTTTTTGGACATGATCTCATCATCGAAGATGCCCCTTCACTTCAAAGTTTGCTCCTTGATTCTACTATAGTACCTTCGCAAGTAACTGTGGTCTCTGCGTGTAAACTGGAGACCTTGGGTGCAATTCATGATCCTTTTAGATGGTTCAAGGTGGTGTTTGGCTCGACACCTATTGAGGTACTGTATATTATTCACATACACTTTTGTAATCTGCATTTTTCATTTGTGCGCATAAGTTAAGTATCATCTTGGAGTACACTTTTGTTACTAATATTATGTTCTATGCTCAGTGAAGAGCTTGTCCATCCTATCAGTGGTGGTGGATTTTGTCAAGACCTTACATATCAGTATGTGGTGTTTTGATCTGAAAATGGTTATTGGCTTGCTACAATGCTTTCCATGTCTGGAGAATTTGTATACAAAGGTGATGATTTCACGCACATTGAAAGCCCATATATAATGTATTATAATTAATCCTTCAGCTATCGCTCTTTCAACATACCCTTTTTTAGAAATTAACTATTTTCAATCTTCATCTCTATTTAGGCACTAACACAAGGAGACAAAGGTATAACCAATCGATGGTTCAAGAAGCACCAGGATTTTCTCATATCTCATGACATTCGTTTGACGACAGTAATGCTGGAAGGATATGCATCCAACCCTTCAAACACTAGCTTTGTCACATTCTTCATGTTGAATGCGAGGGCACTATTGTTCGTGAGGATTAAGTTTTGCAACGAAAAATTTCTCACGGCTGCAAGTGTGAACAACATAAAAAGAAGTTTCAGGTGGAAAAAAGGGCTTCTGGACGTGCTCAGCTTCTATGTACAACAACTTGTCCTCATGTGCCAGTAGAATTTCTGGCCCGGGATCTTGATATTATGGATCAAAACAATCCATCTAATTGTGGCTGCCCAAAACTTTGGTATAGTTAGATGTTATTGCCCTGTTTAATATAGAATTTTTCTAAACGTGATGAATAATTAATCCTCGTGCTTTTGGACCATTTGTAAGTTGGAGTTAAATATTGTTGCCCTTTTCAACTCAGCTTTGACCCATATTTTCTTTCATACTGGGCCAATGGCTTGCCATTTCTTTGATTAAGAAATATTATGAGCAATCACAACATAGGGAAAGAACATCACTCTCGTCGGATCCTTGAGATCATTATTCATTACCGAACCCGCAAGTTCTTAGCGCCCGCAGCACCCACAAACTTATTTCAGCTAGCACCAAATGGGTTGTAATTCTTAATAAGAAAAGTTGCATGGTAGTGACATATTTGGTTTCTGACATTTGGGACCCACGAGGAAAAAGTCTATCCAAGGCGGTGTCAACTCGACAGTAAACATTGAGAAACCTGGTTTTAAAATTATTGTAAATCCAAAACTCGCCTGAAAATCATGAAACTTGGCATGGTATTATGACATGGCACCAACATGCTGTGGTAAAAAATTTGTACTATTTGGGACAAGTTTTGGTATAAACTTCATACGAACTGGAGCTTCTCTCAAAAAGCCTCATGGTTCCGAGAGGGAACTTGTCACCTATGTTTGTGAAACGACATACGTTGTCTCTTCCCGCCTTGATTTATTTTACAGAGGCAGCATGCAACTACAGGAGCCTTGTCCAAAAAATATGAAATTATTCAAGGTTCGTTTTGCCTTTTCATTATTTGAGTTTTCTAGGCATTTTGGAACATACTTTGGTGTGTGGAAAGGTCATGTATGTACTAGCCACCTATGTAATTGGATGTTCAATTTGTTTATGGAATCAAGTCCTTATAAGTTATAAGTACATATATTGTTGTTCTGTGTGCAACGACGTCACACACAGACCATACTAGGGAACCCGTCGGGGATGATTTCATCAACCACTGACAATTGTATACCAGCAAGCGTTTGCCTACAACACACACGGCTTATTCGAAGCAATCGTCTGTGTTATTATCGGTCTTCGCACATATTTCTGATTACATACCTGTTTGCCACGCATCACACACATCTTGTTAAGTTGAACCGTTTATGTTCTCTTGGCTGAACACAAACAGTTCATCAGAATGAACTGTATGCCCTCTACTGCACACACCTTGATCTGGCTGACCGTTTCTGTTGTGTTGCCTAATTGAAAATAGTTCATCCGAGTGAACTGTATATCGTATATCGCACACACCTTGATCTGGCTGACCGTTTTTGTTGTCTTTGCTCATCACAAACAGTTCATCAGGGTGAAATGTATACCGTATATCGCACACACCTTCATCTGGCTACCCATTTCTATTGTTAAGCTCATCGCAAACAGTTCATTCAAGTGAACTGTATGCCACGCATCGCACACGCAACTATAATCTGAAATGTGTTTGCTGGATACACCATCGCAAACGTTTGTACTTTTTTGATAGCTTTATTACATCACCATTTGCGATTAATGCATCACACACAGTTTCGTTAAAGGGTCTCTGATTGTAGTGTCGCGTTAGCAACATCCTACATTAGTGTCTATTCCATGTTCATTTTTTTCAAAAGTAGACGATGTTAAAAAACTGGAAGCAAACCACAAAAAATTTGAGGGTGTATCCCGTGTTCTCATGAGATAAAGCGTGAGGCTTCAGGTGAGATTGGTTGCAAGCTTAAGGCTAATTAGCCAGCTATCCCTTACGTGAGTCTCCAGCCAAAATCAATCCAGTACTTTGCCTAGATTTTTGTACGTGTGCATACTGATGGAAGAACTCATTGGCTATTCATACGTTCAGGGACCGAGCTCAACAATTGGTATCAGAGCATTCAAGAAGGAGGGAGCCAAGCACCAGAAGGATTGACGAGCGGCATTGGCGATTTGTAAGGTGATGCCGATGGATGTCCTCCACCACTTGATCACCAAAGCTACGATGAAGAAGGTGTGGGATATGCTGAAGATCATGTTCGAGGGACACACTCGCATCAAGCAAGCCAATCTCCAAGCTCTCATAAGGAACTATGAGACCTTGGTCATGGGCAACAATAAGTCCGTGGATGTGTTCGCTTCACGGGTGGCTAGCCTCGTTAATTGGATCCACGTGCTTGGAGAAAACCTCACGGAGGGCTCAGTTGCCCGGTAGTTCTTGCATGCGGCCCCTCCCCGTTACCTACAAAATGTCATGGCGATCAAACAGTGTGTCGATCTTGTGACTCTCTCCATTCATGATCTCATCGGACTCTACAAGGCTCAGCGTATGCAGTACAGTCTAGGGGATGGGAGGAACAACGAGCATGTCATGCTCACGCTGGCTCAGTAGCAAGCAATGGACTCAAGGAGAGGATGCGAGGGCTCTAGTAGCAACACTCGCCAAGATCGTGCGCCAGAATAACAAAGTAAGAAGAACACCGGCAACGGCGCTCCGAAGAAGAAGTTCGACAAGCGCAAGATCAAGAGTCACAACTATGGCATCATGGGGCACTTCAAGTCGGAGTGCAAGAAACCACCGAAGGAGAACCTCTCATGGCCAAAGGAGGCGATGATGGAGACATGATGCTCATGGTCAAAGTATGTGAGCTAATGGACAAGGATGGTCCAGCTCCGAAGGCGCCGGCTATGGAGGTTTTCATGCTCATAGAAGAGGTTGTTTATCTTCATGACAAGAGGATGAACATGGTGACGCACATGTGGTACCTCGACACGGGCGCTAGAAACCACATGACCAGCGACAAGGACTAGTGTTGTGAGCTCAGTCTTTCGGTGGGGGGCATGGTTCGCTTCAGCGACGGACAAACTGTTGGCATCGTAGGGCAAGGTACTATCCTGTATGAGTCGAAGAACGACAGTCACGAGGTACTTATGGATGTGTACTATATCCCCAAGCTAAAGAGTAGCATCATAAGTCTTGGCCAGCTCGAGGAGCGTGGTTGCAAGATTGTGCTCGAAGATGGCTTTCTATGGCGGTATGATCGTCAGAGGATGTTGATTATGAAGGTGCAGAGGTCACCAAACATGATCTACATCCTCAACTTGGATCATGTGGATCTAGTATGTCTATTATCAAGCATAGACGACTTAGCATGGAAGTGGCATGTGTGCTACGGCCATCTAAATTTCCAGGCTCTTCGGCAACTTGGACAAAAGGAGATGGTACGTGGTCTACCGTGCATCAACCATGTCAAACAAGTGTGTGACGATTGTCTCATTGGGAAACAAAGGCGAGCCTGGTTCTCAAGAGAGGGAAACTTTAGAGCGAGTAAAGCTCTTGAGTTCGTCCATGGAGACTTGTGCGGACCGATTACACCGGTCACCCCTGCCAGAAACAGATATTTCTTGCTCGTCCTTGATGACTTCAGCAAATTCATTTGGATTGTGTTGTTGAAGATGAAGGATCAATCTTTGCAAGCCTTCAGGATAATAAAGATGGCAGCCGAAGTAGAATCTGAAGCCAAGCTGAAGGCCCTCCGTACCGATCGGGGGGGGGGGTGAGTTCAAGTCTTGTGCATTCACATATTTTTGCAAAGCTCAAGCGATATCTTACGGCACCATATTCACCGCAGCAAAGTGGTTTTGTGGAATGGAGGAATCAAACCGTGGTGGCGATGGCATGAAGTATCCTGAAAAGTAATGGCATGCCAGGCAAGTTTTGGGGTGAGGTGGTCAATACAACCGTTTATTTGCTGAACTGGGCTCGAACCAAGATTATGGTTGGAATGAAGCCATACGAAGCATGGTACGTTCACAAGCCCGCGGTTGATCATCTTCGCACTTTCGGGTACATAGCGCATGTGAAGACGGTGGCCGAGCATACTAGCAAGTTGGCAGATTGAAGTACTCCAATGGTGTTCATTGGCTATGAAAATTGCACGTAGGCATACCGTGCGTGCAATCCCTCCACCAATAAGGTGGTTGTCACGCGTGTCATGGGCTTTGAAGAAGCAAGGTCATGGAACTGGAACTCTATCGAGTTGGTATACCCGTCTTCCGATGAAATTTTCAACGTTGTTTATGATGATTAGGAGCATGCAGAAACTGATGATCAACTCAAGACATCGTCCGGTCGAAACGATTCTCCGGACGCAGGGACTATGCAGAATGTGCCAGCTGGGTCGGATATAGCACTCGAGCTAGAGATCAGCACGCCTCATAGTGCTGCTGGGGCTACAGGAGGCAACCGAGGCAAGGGAGCTGCACAAGCTGCAGCCAGCAGCATGCCAGGGAGCGCTCCCTATAGCGCTTGTAGCCCAGGCCGAGGCTTCTCCCCTGGAAGTTGTGCACATGAGCGTGGCATGGCCCAAATTTTGGGGAACGTTGCATGGAAAACAAAAAGTTTCTATGCACATGCAAGATCTATCAATGGAGATGCATATCTACAAAGGGGGAGAGCATCTTCATACCCTTGAAGATCGCTAAGCGGAAGCGTTTGTCAATGAGGTTGATGTAGTCATACACCTTCACAATCCGTCCCGATCAAGTACCAAACATACAACACCTCCACGTTCAGCTCATTGACGTCCTCGCCTTCTCGATCTAGCAAGAGGGGCGAAGTAGTAGATGAGTTCCGACAGCATGACGGCGTGATGACGGTTGGTGATGAAGAAAAATCTCCGCATGACTTCGCCAAGCACTATAGAAACTAGACGGAGGATAAACTAGATGGGACGGGGTTGGCGGCACATGACTTGGTAAATCTTGATGTGTCTTGGGTGCTAGCTCTGCCCCTCTATTTATATGTTGAGCCCCGCGATATAAACTTGGAGTAAAAGCCTCCTCAAAGTTGGTTTTGCCCGAAAGGCAAGAGTCCTACTCGAACTCCAGGACCAGATGCCAGGGTTCTCGGAGTCTGGACCCAGACGCCAGGGTCCCTGGCGCTTGGCCTCTGGCCTCCGCAAAACTTTATTTTGCACTTTCCAAAAGCCTCGTGGGCTTTACCCATTGGACCAAATAAAGTGTTCTCATACCCAAACATTTTGGGAAACATCTGAAACCCTTCCGGTGAATTCTGGAACCTTTCCAAAAGAAAAACACTATTATCCCATATATCGATCTTTACCTCCGGACTATTCCGGAGCTCCTCGTCATGTCCATGATCTTATTCCGGACTCCGAACAACATTCGGTCACCAACATTCATAATCATATAATACTATATTGTCAACAAACGTTAAGCGTGCGGACCCCATGGGTTCGAGAATGATGTAGACATGACTGAGACACTTCTCTGGTCACTAACCAATAGCGGGACCTGGATGCCCATATTGGTTCCTACATATTCTACGAAGATCTTTATCGGTCGAACCTTTATGACAACATACGTATTTCCCTTTGTTCGTCGGTATGTTACTTTCCCGAGATTCGATCGTCGGTATCTTCATACCGAGTTCAATCTCATTACAAGCAAGTCTCTTTACTCGTTCCGTAATACACCATCTCGTAACTAATCCTTAGTCACTTTGCGTGTATGCTTCTTGTGATGTGTATTACCGAGAGGGCCCAGAGATATCTCTCTGATACACGGAGTGGCAAATCCTAATCTCTATCTGTGCCAACTCAACAAACACCTTCGGAGATACCTGTAGAGCATCTTTATGATCATCCAGTTACGCTATGATGTTTGATAGCACACAAGGTATTCCTCTGGTATCCGAGAGTTGCATAATCTCATAGTCGGAGGAATATGTATTTGACATTAAGAAAGCAATATCAATAAAACAGAACGATCAATATGCTAAGCTAATGGATGGGTCTTGTCCATCACATCATTCTCCTAATGATGTGATCCCGTTATCAAATGACAACACATGTCTATGGTTAGGAAACCTTATCTATCTTTGATCAACGAGCTAGTCTAGTAGAGGCTTACTAGGGACACACTATTTGTTTATGTATTCACACATGTATTTAAGTTTTTGATCAATACGATTCTAGCATGAATAATAAACCTTTATCGTGAATAAGGAAATATAAAATAACAACTTTATTATTGCCTCTAGGGCATATTTCCTTCAGTCTCTCGCTTGCACTAGAGTTAATAATCTAGATTACATTGTAATGAATCTAACACCCATGGAGTCTTGGTGCTAATCATGTTTTGCTCGCGGAAGAGGCTTAGTCAACGGGTGTTCTACATTTAGATCTGCTGTATGTATTTTGCAAACTTCTATGTCTCCATCGTTGACCTTTTCACGAATGGAGTTGAAGCATCTCTTGATGTGTTTGGTTCTCTTGTGAAACATGGATTCCTTCGCCAAGGCAATTGCTCCAGTGTTGTCACAAAAGATTTTCATTGGACCCAATGCACTGGGTATTACACCCAGATCGGATATGAACTCCTTCATCTAGACTCCTTCATGTGCTGCTTCTGAAGCAGCTATGTACTCTGATTCATGCGTAGATCCCGCTACGATGCTCTGCTTGGAACTGCACCAACTGACAGCTCCACCATTCAATATAAATACGTATCCGGTATGTGACTTAGAGTCATCTGGATCAGTGTCGAAGCTAGCATCGACGTAACCAATTACTACAAGTTCTTCGTCACCTCCATAATGAGAAACATATCCTTGGTGCTTTTCACGTACTTCAGGATGTTCTTGACCGCTGTCCAGTGATCTACTCCTGGATTAATTTGGTTCCTCCCTGCCAAACTTATGGTAAGGCACACATCAGCCTGGTACACAACATAGCATACATTATATAACCTATGGTTGAGGCATAGGGAATGACTTTCATTTTCTCTCTATCTTCTGCGGTGGTCGGGCTTTGAGTCTGACTCAATTTCACACCTTGTAACACAGGAAAGAACCCTTTCTTTGACTGATCCATTTTGAACTTCTTCAAAACTTTATCAAGGTATGTGCTTTGTGAAAGTCCTATTAAGTGTC
Source organism: Triticum urartu (assembly GCF_003073215.2). Classification (NCBI taxonomy): domain Eukaryota; kingdom Viridiplantae; phylum Streptophyta; class Magnoliopsida; order Poales; family Poaceae; genus Triticum; species Triticum urartu. The sequence continues at coordinate 271,101,117 of NC_053026.1, forward strand.
TTGATCTATCCCTATAGGTCTTGATGCCCAATATATAAGCAGCTTCACCGAGGTCTTTCATTGAAAAATTCTTATTCAAGCATCCTTTTATGCTATCCAAAAATTCTATATCATTTCCAATCAACAATATGTCATCCACAGATAATATCAGAAATGCTACAGAGCACCCACTCACTTTCTTGTAAGTACAGGCTTCACAATAAGTCTGTATAAAACCATATGCTTTGATCACCTCATCAAAGCGTATATTCCAACTCCGAGATGCTTGCACCAGTCCATAGATGGATCACTAGAGCTTGCACACTTTGTTAGCACCTTTAGGATCGACAAATCGTTCTACTTGCATCATATACAACTCTTCTTTAAGAAATCCATTAAGGAATGCAGTTTTGACGTCCATTTGCTAGATTTCATAATTATAAAATGCGGCAATTGCTAACATGATTCAGACTGACTTAAGCATCACTACGATCATTGGGCAAGTCTACCAAAGTCCACACTTTGTTCTCATACATGGATCCTATCACAGATTCCATGGCCTCAAGCCATTTATCTAAATTTGGGCCATAGTTCATAGGTTTGCCATGGTCGAATAACATGACTACCAGGACAGGATTGTCGTACCACTCTGGTGCGGAACGTGCTCTGTTTGACCTACGAGGTCCAGTAGTAACTTGATCTGAAGTTTCATGATCATCATCATTAGCTTCCTCTCTAGTTGGTGTAGGCATCACGGGAACGGATTTCTCTGATGTGCTACCTAACAATTTGAGAGAAGGTACAATTACCTCATAAAGTTCTACTTTCCTCCCACTCACCTCTTTCGAGAGAAACTTCTTCTCTAGAAAGGTTCCATTCTTGGCAACAAAGATCTTGCCTTCCCACCCACCCAGGTTCAAGGCCTGGTACTTGCAATTTTGGTTTGTTGCACCAATTATACTATAGGGGGTTCCCTTACAGTCTTTCTGTCAAAAAACAAAGATCTTGCCTTCGGATCTATGGTAGAAGGTGTACCCAATTGTTTCCTTTGGGTATCATATAAAGACACACTTCTCTGATTTGGGTTCTAGCTTATCAGGTTGATGCCTTTTGACATAAGCGTCGCAACCCCAAACTTTTTATGAAACGACAACTTAGGTTTCTTTCCAAACCACAGTTCATACAGTGTCGTCTCAATGGATTTAGATGGTGCCCTATTTAACGTGAATGCGGTTGTCTCTAATGCATAACCCCAAAATGATAGAGGTAAATCAGTAAGAGACATCATAGAATGCACCATGTTGGTGTCCAGACCGGTAGACCTCGGGGTAGGGGGTCCCGAGCTGTGGATCAAGGATCGATGGGTAACAAGGGACGACGAACATAGTGTTTACCCAGGTTCGGGCCCTTTCGAAGAGGTAAAACCCTGCCTCTTGCTTGATTGTATTGATTATATAACGTGGTTTAGAGAGTAGATCTACCTCGAGATCAGCATGAGCTAAACCCTAGGCTACGGGAGGATGAAGATAGCTCTCCCCCTAATGACTTCAACCCTTGGTTTATATAGATACCGATAGGGCTAGGGTTACCGAAGATAGATTACAATAAGGAATGAAAGAGATCTTCCGCCTTCTTGACTTGGAGGGCACACCGTGGCTTCATAGATCTGTTGTCATAGTACGGCCCTACCAGTCTGGACCATGTATAATGGCTCGTCGCCCCAAGGACCCCTTAGTCCATGACTCCCTCACTCCGTATATCTAATAAAGTACGGTTACGACGTTCGGACACACCATTATGCTGTGGTGTTCCAGGTCCCCCGAACTTGCCTCCAACGCCAAGACTTATATCTGGTATCCGTCCATTCGCCTAGTATTCGGCTTGCGGGGCGAGTTCCCAGTATGTCTCTCCCCAGTTCGGAGCCAAGTGATGTCCGGAATCTGAAACGGTGGTTTTACTTAACACCAAAGGTTGCAATAAACATTGCTCGAGCGTATACAACGCCTTTATCTAACAACTTTTTATCTTTCAACAAAAGTCGCTTCCGGCCATAACGCCAAGCAGATACTATTTCTCGAAGCACGGTTCGAGGCTGACGCCATGCTTGACACGTCCCCTCAAGGTGGAGATCGTGTCCCACCTTTTGAGGGATATGGTTAATGATTTCGATTCCCCTCTCCGCTCATAATGTTGCGGAGATACGGGAAGTGGAGAGGCCAACGGTGTGAAAAAAGGGATCTCTGGCCTGCCCATAGTCTATAAAGGGGGCCGCTATAGTCTACATTCCATGCCTTCTCCTACCTTCCGCACTCGCAGTCCTTCAGAGCTCCAGCGCCGTTTCTCCTTGCTTCCATAGCCAATCCCACTTCACCTCCTTCGACCATGGCCTGATCTGGCGCCAATGGGAAGTGGGAGGCTTCCTTCGTCACCAATGAGGATATACTGAAGTTGAAGGAGGCCGGTTACTTGCCGGCCAACGTTGCCCATCGAGCCGCCAAGGAGGGCCAGATCATCCCTACGCCCGAGTCGGGCGAAAGGTTAGTTTTTCTCCCCCATTTCCTTACGGGGCTAGGATTTCCCCTACACCCCTTTGTGCGAGGGTTGATGTTCTACTATGGGCTGGATTTCCACGATCTATCCCCCAACTCCCTCCTCCACATTTTGACCTTCATCATCATCTGTGAGGCGCTCCTCCGGGTCCAGCCACACTTCGGCTTGTGGACGGAGGTTTTCAATGTGAAGCCCAAGGTGGTCGGCGGCAAGCATGCGGACTGCGGAGGGGCCATCATCAGCAAGTTGACACGGGTCTAGTGGTCGGATGGCAACTTCGTCGACAACATCCGGATGTGGTAGAAGGAGTGGTTCTACATCACCGAGCTGAGGGAGGCCGCATGGGGAGCGGCCCCTGCATTCCGGTCCGGACCCCCCACCAGACCGGCCTCCTGGACCACCAAGAGTTCGGACTGCGGATGTGTTGCCGACACCAAAGCACTGCAGAAGCACATTGACAACGTAATAGAGATCGGCATGAAGCCGGTCGACGTGTTCCAGATCATGCTCCACCGCCGGCTCCTCCCTTGCCAGGAGAGGGCCAAACCCATGTGGGAGCATGGGCCCGAGGATCCGGCCACTGTGCGGTACCTCTTCGGCACGACTCCTGACAAGATATGGGGCCAACTATTCCAGCCCAGAAGGAGTGGCCGGCTGATGGGAAGGAAATCGGTCTTGACGCCGTGAATCCCCCAAGGGATGTGAGTGAAATTTTTCTTCGAAGAGTGTTCAAATATTCACATTATGTGAGATTCAATCTAACCTTGTTTCGTAGATTCTGCAGGGCTGGCTTTCCAAGGCCAAGAAGATCAGCAGCCCGGCGCCGCTACCGGAGGGGCCCGGTCAGAGCAACTGGAGAAGATGCTGGCCGTGGTGCCCTACAAGGCGCCCGCTAAGAAGGGCAAGAAGCAAGAAGCACCAGAGGCCAGGGAAGGCCTTTGCCATAGGATCCGTCCGGGCAACCGGTCCGGAGACGCTGCGGCCTCATCCGTACAGGATGGAGGCGAGGAGGAGGACGATGAAGAGGAGAGTGCCTCTTTGCACTCCAAAAAGAGGCCGACGTCCGAGGATGCCGAGGAGGTCCAATCTTCCCCAGCCCTAAAGAGACGACACCGACCTAAGCTGGTTATACCTGATAGCTCGGATGATAAGAAGTCTGAGGTATCTGAGGAGCTCTCGAGGAAGGGATCGAGGGTTAAGGCCCCTGCTAGTAGGTAAGGCTTTTATATTTTTAGCTATTATGCTTTCAGTAGTTTCCTTTAGTCGAAGGTTAACCCCTCTGAATTCCAGTCCCCCACATGAGCGCTCCACTGAGCAGACCTCGGAGGGGACGTCTCCGCCCGCCGAGCTGGCGGACAGTGGGTCTATGGTGCACTCCGTGCCTCCTTTGATCCCTGAAGAGGCTGAGGAGGCCCGGTCTTGAAGAACTCCTCCTCCTCCTCCGAACACGGAGGGGGAGGTAGATGTCGTAATGGTCGAGGTCAACACATCGGTCACCGAGGACCAGGAGGGATTGTCCCTGCTGGTTGGCGAGGGAAAGGAGTCCAGGCCATCCGGACCCCCTCCGTCAACCGTTCCCGAGCCCCCGAGGCCCTCGGCGGCATAGGTTCCTCCCAGCGGGGAGGGGGCCGGGGAGCCAATGCCTGTGCCGAACACCTCCACATAGGCGGTAGTTGGCTGGCTGGACACGCTAGAGGAGTTGGTGAGCAACTCGGTCATCGTTGAAGGGCACCGCCCCTCCTCAGTGATCAAATGAAGAAGCTGATGGAGATGCATCGGGTGTCTGAGCTGGCCTTGAAGGACCTCTGTGTCAGCCTGTGGCCGTCCGAGCCCATTCTGGACACCTACTTCAGCCTTGTGTAGAGGCTGCGGGAGGTGCCGCTCCTGATTGACGCCGTGAAGCGGTCGGCGTGCCTTGAGGGGGCGATGCTCATGTTTTCGAAGACCATGGTTCATTGGCCAAGGATTAGTCCAATGGAGATGGCCATTGGTCCTCCACCCCAGGGGAAGGAGCATTACCTCGCCGAGCAGTACTTCAGGTAGGTGATGACCGGAGCGCGGGCGATAGAGGGCCAGTGTTTGAAAAATGTAATGCTTGAGTAGTTATAGCAAGTTTGTACCAAGCAGGACTTATGTTTTATTATGCGTCCCGCGAACTTATTTGATATTATAGTGATTAAATTTTGACTCTTGTGTGGCCGTATGTTTAGTTCTGAAAGTTACCAGTCGTCGGCTTTAGCCCCCAAGTGAATATCACGAAGGGTGTTTTGTTTCCGCTTTGTTACCCTTCGCCAACGTCTTGGTGCCCGGAGGCGGTAATGTGGGAACGAAACCAGGCGATTAGAATATTCGGTTTTATTGTTTTCACTTAGCCTTAGGAGCTTGACGGTGGGGGCTAGGGACTAGCCCCCCGGTGTATTTGTGATGTACTTGGGGGTCGAATCCTGCCCTTTCCAATCACATGGTTTGTGTTAAGACGAACCCTTCGCGTGACATGGTGAAACCGCCAGCTATTTTTAGAGTCAAACCTCTTCATCGGATCGCGGATCTTTTCGCGCTTCGACCAGGGCAACCCAACTATTGACCCAAGACATAGTTCGGAATGGATGCATATAGTGCAATATACGAGACGCTGGACACCTAGCAGGAAGTGGTGCCGGACTTGAAGATATTGAGATGATATATAAATCGCACTCTTGACTTATTAATATATTTTCATGCTGGGTTGTTCGAAGAGCGAGGATAGAATCGGAAAGGGAGTCAACGAGTCGCAGGATGCAGATATCCGAACACCATAAAGGGATTGTTCATTATTTCTCGTAAGCTCAACATGCCTAACCGTACAATTTGAATTGCGAAGGCAGTACTTGTAAGATGAAAAGAAAAAAATGTATAGAGGAAAGGTTGACACAGGGCCTTGACGCGTGAGTTGAAGCCTTCACTGTGCCCTGTTGCACGTCTATGCCTTTGCTTCTGATAGTAGGGGATACCTTTGATGGGCAAGGACCCTACCGATAGAGCTCTAAGATTTGGGGTGTCCGAAATTGGCCCCTGGGTCATCCGAAGACGAGGCGATTTTGAAGTTCGGTTTGACCGAACATGTACTTCGGGTTAATGTATGCCTCACGGCTGCCCATGGTATTTTGAGTGTGAAGGTGTGCTGACGAGGCACGTAGAGCATGAAGGATGTGGGTGTGTCGTGGGGCGCGTATCCCTATTTGTGGCGAACGGATGCGGGTTCCCATGACGGGGAATGGGTTCGAACCCGTTTACTATTGTCACTGGCCCTTATGGCGAGTCGGCATCTGGACCTATATGGGCCAGTGTGGTCTTCGGCCGCTAGGGCCGCAGTGTGTTCTTCTATTTGAAGTGAGCGTTCTGTGTTGCCCTTGATGGTTATGACACCCGAAGGACCAGACATCTTCAACTTGAGGTTCGCATAATGCAGAACATCATTGAATTTGGTGAACGTTGTTCGGACGAGTAGGGCGTGATAGCCGCTGCGAAAAGGTGCAATATTGAAGATCAAGTCCTCACTTTAGAAATTATCTGGAGATCCGAACACTACTTCAAGCGTCACGGTGCCCGTGTAGCAGGCCTCCACTCCCGGAATGACCTCTTTGAAGGTGGTGTTACTAGGTTTAATCCTTGATGGATCGATCCCCATTTTCCTCACTGTATCCTCGTATATCAAGTTGAGGCTGCTTCCTCCGTCCACTAGGACTCTAGTGAGGTGGAATCCATTGATGATGGGGTCTAGCACTAGGGTTGCAGACCCTCCATGGCGTATGCTGGTGGGATGATCCCTGCGATCGAATGTGATCGGGCAGGCTGGCCATGGATTGAACTTTTGCACTACTGGCTCGATGGAGTATAGATCCCATAGTGCTCGCTTCCTCTCCTACTTCGGTATGTGGGTTGCACAGATCATTCTTACTATCTTGACATCGGAAGGTAAGGGTTTCTGGCCTCCACTATTCGGCCTGCAAGGCTCGTCATCATCTTTGCTTCGTGGGCTTTTGCCCGAATCTTTGGCTGTGAGTCTGCCGGCATGTTTGATCACCCAACAATTTCGGTTGGAGTGGTTGGCAGGCTTCTCTGATGTGCATTCTGGACGGGCCATCGCTATTGCCTTTAGGGGCTTTGTTTCGGGTTCTGGATTTCTGGTTTTGGAATCCGCCATTTACTGTCGTATCCTCACCTTCGCCGTCATTGTGGTGACGTTTATTCTTGTTGCGTCGGGGCTTTCCATTTCCGTCCCAAACCTCGGAGGTACCGGGTGTGTCTGGGTTGGTGTTCTTGCAAGCAAGCCAACTATATTCGCTTGCGCAAAAGCAGATCATGAGGGAAGTAAGGGATGCCATGGTTCTTGGTTTGTCTTGGCCGAGCAGTTGTACAAGCCATTCATCCTTGACACTATGCTTAATGGTAGCCAGGGCTTCCGCATCCGGACATTCAACGATCTGATTTTTCTTAGTCAGGAATCGGTTCCAAAATTATCGGGCAGATTCTCCCTGTTGTTGCGTGATGCGATTTAGGTCATCAGCATCCGGAGGCTGGACATAGGTGCCCTGAAAGTTTGCTCAAAGCGTCCTCAAGCTCTTCCCAGCAACCTATAGAGTCTTTGGGAAGCTGTTCAGCCAGTGTCGAGATGGGCCTTTAAGCTTGAGCAGTGAATATTTAATGGCAGGGAAGTCGTCTCCTCGCGCCATGTGGATGTGGAGGAGGAAATCCTCTATCCATACGGCTGGATCTGTGGTTCCGTCACATGATTCGATGTTCACAGGTTGGGACGAAGCCGGGAATTTGGTATAGGGGGGGGGGGCAAGTTCCTAAGTTGAGCTCTTACATACTATTGATCTTCGACCCAGCCAAAAAATATTAAGACCATGTAAAAGGCCAAAACTGAAACCATGTTTTCATTTATGTAAACACTAGAAGAAGACTACCAAATTGTCCATCTTTGACAAGACAACTTCATTTTGTATGAAATTTATATAGCAAAATTTGGTATACTGTACTACAAATAATTGATTCCAATCTGATTTTCATGTCCGTTAATCAACGGTCATTCATGTTAGACATAATAAATTAAAAGATTTGAAGTTGATGAGAGGGGTCGTACCATGGAGGCATAGAGGAAGTCATGCACCATTAGGTCCATGGTGGCTCCTTGTAATAGTGCTTCCCCTAATCCACTTTATGTAGTCTAAAACAATCATTAGGCTGATAATCATGTTCAGCGGGACTAGGGTTGTTATCTTGGCTAGGCTGCAGATCGTTTGCGTTTTGCATCATGTTCACATGGCTGATAGCTTGAACCAATTGGCATAAAAAATTATGAACTGATTCATCGCTCTTCATCTTCATATCTACACAAACACAATTACAGAATCAAAAATTTATAATTAGTTTTCCTTGTATGTAGTTCCACAATTACATTATAAGACGCAAACTCATCTGATCCTAAAGAATAAACTAACCCTTTTTCCTCGCTTGGTTGCTGTCGGTCGGCCAGAATATGCTTGTGGATCTGTGTGACGGCGCTTGCCTGCCGCCTTCCCTTCTCGACGGTACATGATCTACTTGGCGACGGCGGTGAGTAGGTTTTTCCCGATCGTAGGAAGCCAAGAACTACCAGATTGGAAATAAGCGACAAGAGGAAACTACCGTGTACATGCGACGTGCATGAGCCTGGGTCCTTCTATTTCAGGGTGGGCTATTTTTCTTTTGTTTTTCTTCCTCTAATATTTGGGCCTTTGACCTGCTGCCTGCTGCAATCATTATGTGCATATAACATGGGCTTTGACCTGCTGCCTGCAAGTAAGTGATATACATGGGCTACAGGAGGCACATGGGGGCGAGACAACCATAAATCGTGTGCGTACACAAAAAATCTACTAATACCTTATCGCTATTGAGGGGCAACGTGATCGTTGGGGGTGGGTCTCGCCCCCCTCGCCCCCTTGGAATCGTCCCTGTTCATAGACTTGAAGCCTACTGGTAATTGGTGCTGCATTACCGTCTTTGTGAATCACAGGGGGTGTGCGGCGCCCCGAACTCGGGCTACATTGCGATGGAGGTCTTTGGCCCTCCTACTCTGCTACTGCTCCCAGACTCTATCGTTTTGGTTTAACCGATCGTAGTATCCTTCCCGATATGCGGGAAAATCCTCTCTGGGTCCATAGATGGACCTGGTACGGCCTCCACGAGCATCTAGGTCATGGCGGAGGTCATACTCGTAATTGGGCCGCACCTGATCTTTGCCGTGACGGCAAGGTGGGGCGGCTGGGTGTTCAGCCTCATCAGCCTCCCTGTCCCGCCCTCTAGGGGGTCAGTCTAGCTGTTCGGTGTTTGTATACGTCAGACGTGTTGGCTCTGTAGCCTCGTCGTCGAACTAGGGAAATATCCTTCGTTTAGGATAACTCCTGGTTGGTTGATCGCAACTGTATCCCTCTTCTGTAGCTAGGACTTTAGTCCATCGGTCATTGAGGGTGTCCTGTTCAGCCTTGATTTTGCATTTTTGCTTCTTTAGGCTACGGCTGGTGGCTAGAAGCCTCCGCTTGAACCGTTCTTGCTCCAGAGGGTCTTCGGGGACGACAACATCGTCCTCCCCAAGACTGGCCTCCTCTTCACAGATTGGGAGGTAGTTTCTATCCTCGAAGTCTTCGTGGCTTTCCGGATTGAGCGGGTCCTCCTGACCAGCGGGGTCATCCTGATGATGCTCGTTGGCTGCGTCTCCGGTGAGGGCTTCCATATTATTTATGGTGTCGTTCTCCACCGAGTCTACGTCGCTTGCGTGGCTTCGACGTGGTTTTGACCGACAATGCTATTTTTGGCGTTTGGGAGGCTCATCTCTGGGCTTGCCTCGGTCTTGCTTAGGAGTGCCGTTATCGTCCTTTGGGGTGTCCGCCATGCACATGTCGTAGGTGGCTGTGGCCGACCAGTGGCCCGTGATGGGGGGGACCAACCTCAACATTAGCCGTGGCTACGTCCTCCTCGTCCATGTATTCGGTATTCCCCGAATTATAGTTTAGCATATCGGTTAAATCATCGATAGTTGCTACCAAATAGGTGGTGGGTGGGGTGCAAAATTCCCTGTCGAACGCCTCGAAGGGTCGGTGATTGAAGGCTGGGGTTGGTGGGGGGGGGGGGGGGGGGGGGTTCTCCTGGATAGTCATTTTCTGAATTAGGTCTAGCACCTCGTTCAACATATCGAGGGTTGTCAGACTTGAGGGCTCTAGGCCTGATTTTGTGGTGACAAAGTGGGGGTCAGTCTGTGACTCAACCAATCCTTGGTCCCAGACAGACATATCTTCAGGATTCAGGACCGAAACCTCGAGGGGCACCGAATTGTCCTCGAAAACTAAGGGTGCACTACAAAAACAATACACTTCCGTGATGATACGTGTTTGTCACAGTAGGTCGCGTTTTTTGTCATGCATTTACATCCATGACAAATTTATGACAGAATCAAGATAGTCATACATGTGCTGTCGTAGAAGTGTTCCATGACATTGCAAAAATTATCATCACGGAAGTGTCCACTTCCATGACGATAAATCGCATGTCACAGAAGTGCTTTCGTCAAGGGTGACCAACACGTGGCATCCACCGTAACGGAACGCCGCTAAGCTATCAGGTCGGATTTTGGATCCGATAACCCGTTAACAGCAACGACCAATGCCGATTTTCCATGTGTAAAATTCTCATTGGCTGACGGATCCACGCGTCAGCTCTGTGTTGGCACAGGTGTCACTCATCCAACGGTCAAGATGGGCCTATGATATGTTGACACATGGACTGGTCCAAAAGTGGCCCACAAAGTTTAAATGGGCCGGCCCAACCGAAGGCCCATAAGATTTAGCGGACCATAATGGGCCGGCCCAACTAAAGGACCACAAAATTTAGCGGGCCATAATGGGTCAGCCCAGCTAAAGGCCCACACGATTTTGTAGACCATAATGGGCCGGCCCAGCTAAAGGCCCACAAGATTTTGCACACCATAATGGGCCGGCCCAGCTAAAGGCCCACAAGATTCTGCAGACCATAATGGGCCGGCCCAGCTAAAGGCCCAACATTCTCTGTCAAATCGGCCCGTCAACGGCCTATCCTAAACTTGTCATCAACGCGGCCCATGGTCACTTCTGGCCGTTAACAGTCCGCTAAGTAATTGGGCCGAATTACGGCCCGGTGTATTTCCGGCCTGCTAAAGGTCCGGCTTCATTTGGGCCCCTTTTCAGGCCATCGAAACATTCGGCCCATAAACGACCATGAAGGATTTGGGTCATATTCGTCCATGTCTGACATTCGGCCTATTAGAGGCCCACTATAGCTTTGGGCCACTTTCGTCCTGTTGTCATTTTCGGCCTGTTAATGCCAGACGTAAACCATGGGCCATATGTGGCCCAACGTCATATCGGGCCCATTAACGTCCCATATAAAAATGACGATAATCTAGCCCGACCAAAGTTCCGGCCTATTAAAGGCCCGTGTATTAGGTCGGCGCATTTATGACCCGTCTGAATTTTGGCCTGTCAAAGATCCGCATCGTAAATGGGCCACCATTTCGGCCTGCTAAGTCCAGTGGGTTATTTGGCACAATCAGGGCCCAATCTCACTTTCGGTCTTTTAAAGGCCCATGTTTTTTATGGGCTCGAGATATTTAGACCTATAAATGACCTATTTTTACTGAGGGCCCAAATTATGTTTAGGCCTGTTAAAGGCCCACTATGGGCATAGGCCTACCAGAAAAATATGAAAGCTTATGCTGATTTAGGCCCAGATATTTTTAGTGGGCTACATGCAAATTTCGGCCCGTAATCATTTTTAGCCCAATTGGAATGGGCCCGACGAATGTTTGCATGTTGGGCTCCTACGAAGCTTTCGGCCGAATACATTACTAAGATAAACCTACACTATACAAAAATAGCGTCGTAATTACTGCAGCCTGAGGCAGCATCATAAATGTTGTATCACAACAAAATAAATTCCAACCATACAACAAAAGGCCTGTTGGCATAAAGTTTACAGTCCTTGCAGATGAAAGCACCATCAGATGTATAGAAGCACATATCATTTGACCTAAGTGCTAATGTTTCAGGCTGTAGAATCTGATGGAGCAGCACGATCTCCACCTTTTTTCCGCCATTGCTCTTGAACAACGAAGTGAATGTCTGATAGTCTAGTTTCAAAACCATTCATATCTTGTCGACATTTCTCAACCACTATTCTTGTTTCCGAAACAACGTCCATTAGGGATTGGACATGTGTCTAGAGCACAGATATATGACTCTGTCTAGAAGGAAGATTTTGTTCAGTAGGAGATTTGGACGAGGTTACCTTGACAACCAACCCAGAATTATGCAGGAAGGTGCTTTTTGCACTGTTAGTGGAGAGATACTGACGCACTACAGCAAGAGGTGACATTGTGCTTGTAGTAGCCTCGTCACCTTCAGGTGGTTGTGGCTGTTCAATCATTTGTTCCATAGCTTCCTAAAAGTTTGAACTTGTAGATTAGTGTACCAAATAAGTTACTAATGAGACAAAAACAAGCAAAGTAGGTTAAACGTTTATACATAACTTATTTTGGTGAACTACTGTAATACATTAGCATGTATTGTAGTGCCAACTACATAATAAAATCACTTTCGTAACATATGTCCATGTAGCATGCCTACTGTATTGTCTATTTCCTCACATTCATTGACATCTAAGGATAAAGAGACATGGTTTAAAGTAGGATGAACATAGTATGACATCATTCATTTCATGGGCAAACAGATATAAAACAAACATGCTACTTTATCATTGTGTGCGCACATGAACATAACAACTAGATTACCGATCAATACCAAAATAATATCCTTCATCTCTTTTAAACCATGTAAGGTGAAATGATATGTTAAGACAACTGTGAATAAAAGTGAACAGAGTAACTGACATTGGCTGCAAACCAAGTAGTTAAATGAACACATCACAGTACCAATCAGTTCAAGGCAGGAGGAGTAAGGACTTACAACAGCGGCTTGAACTGGTGTGCTCATGCCCTTCATCTTGCTGGTGTGGCAATCCTTGAAGATTTGCACTATATTCGGTTCAGGTTTTTTCTGGTCCGCACGGGCTTTCCTCTGTATCTGGAACAAGTCAATATAGATACGATAATATGTCACAAAAAAAGAAGGAAGTAGCAGCTATTTACAAGAGCCTCGCAGTGTGCAATATAGCTACGAGATCCTGTTGTCTGTTGGAATTTCACTTTATAACGGTTGGTTTTGTTCTTCAAACAGTTAGCCTAGAAGAAGATACACTTGTAAGGCACATACATAAATACAAGTTCAATATGTGGTCTGATCAAATACATATAGCCTACCTGATACTTTGGATCAGACCAGTGTTTAACGAGGGTTGTCCAGTCTTCATCTGTAATATATTCCACTGGAGATGTTTGGGCGATTTCATTGTTAGCCTTGCCTTCAAAGTGAGATTTTCTAAGGTGGTACCGATACTGTCGCAGAGCAGACTGAAAAACATGAGTGCATGCTTGTTTAGTTGCATCATCTTTCGGATCCAACTTGAACCTCATCTGTTGAAAAAAGAATGTGAGTCTTATTAGGAGGAAGCTAGAAAGTATGGGACAGAGCAAGACAATATTACTAATTGCGATGAATAACATTACTTACGGATAAATGGTCAAGGAAGGTGTTAAACTGGGTATTGTCTTTCTCATTCCTGTACTGGATTGTAACATCCCAAATTTTCAATTTGGAATGTTATACATAGTCATCCATGCATATCATATTTTATTTGCATTCCGTCTCGCGATCCTCAAAATCCTAAGCAACTCAAGGACCCTCGGAGAGAGTTGGGGATTTTTCCCGGTTTTCAAATTTGATTTTATCAAATTTTGAAATGAGGATTTTGGTTTTAATTATTTTTCTCTCTGAAAATATTTCATATCAAAATATATGAGAAGAGATAATATGACTTCTCCAAGATAATTGAAATATTGGAGGAAAAATATTAAAATCAAATATTTGTTTTATTTGCATTTTATTGCAATTTTGTTTGCATTAGAAAAATTGCACATTTTCAAAATTGCATTTTAGGACCAAGAAAATGTTCATCCCGTTCTAAATATTTTATGTAGACGGTGAAAATTTATTTTGGCATTTTTAGATTTTTATTTATTTTTCTAGGATTTTATTTCGGTCGGTGAAATTATTTTAAAAAATAGAAGTTCCCACTCCCGACTGGGCCTAAGGCCCAGCCGAGCCAGGCCGCCGCCGCCGCCTTCCCCGCGTGCGCGCTGCCGCCGCCGACTCGGACGAGGAGTCTGAGCCAGACTCCACCGCCGCCGCCTTGGCCCCTCCTCCAAGCCGCCCCGCCCCGCCCCTTTATATACGCACCGCCTGAGCCCCCCACCCCCACAGCCACCGCCGCCCCGCGCCAACCCCGCCGCCTGCGCTAGCCGCCGCCGCCGCCCCGCAAGCCGCCGCCCCGCCACCTCGCCTCGCCGGAGCCCCTCGCCGGAGGTAGCTGCCGGATCCGAGCCGCCGGTTTTTTTAAGAACTGTTCGTTTTTTTAGAAAACCCTAGATTCATTTTTTTCGGATCGCCGGTTTTCCTCGGTTCTTCTAGTTAGCGGACGTTCGTCCGTACGTTCGTTTTAATGAACAGTTTTCGCCCGTTAGTTACAGCTAACGAACGCTCGTTCGTTAGTCTGTTCGTCAGTTTTCTTTTATCGGATTTATTCCGCGAGTTTTCTGATCGCGATTTCTGCTCCAATCTTAGTTTTTGTTTATCTTTTCGCTCGTTAGTCGGAATCAGGCGATTCAAGCGCCTAGAGTTTTTTCTCGAAACCCTCTTTCTGTTTAACCAACTTAAATAGGTTTTTGCTACTGTAAAATTTGACCTAGGTTCAGATTAGTAAATGAAGCTTCTTTCTTTCGCCGTTTGAGTTTCATCGCTCCGTTTGATTTGATTCTTTTTGCGAACCAGAGTTCCTAAGTTGAACCTTCTGGTCAACCTCTTTTATTTGAGTTTTGCTTGCGCATCTTTGCTTGTTTGTTTGTGATAGAACACCCGGAGTGCGAAGCGTGCTACTACGAGTCCCTAGGTTTCGCGGACCGTCAGCAAGGCAAGTAACACTTTGATCATATCCCTTTTATCACCCAGTTTTTATGCTTTAGTTCCAATCCTCAAACATTGCATGATTAGGATGTAATTAACATGTGGGTTGGGAAGTAGTTGATGAGGTAGAACCTATTACCCTGTTACATTCAAACCCTTGGGAGTTACTTCTACGCGTTGCTTATATTGCTATGCTATGCTATGCTCGTAGACGTGGTTTGGGTTTGAGTGAAATCCATGATAGATGGGAGTTTGTTAATTAATGGTTCAACTTAAGGTGGCAGCTTAAATTAACATCTGGGTGGATTGAGGCACCTGGGGAACCCAGTGTTGTATGTATTTTTGGAAATCCCGGAGTACCCGTGTGATCTTCCTATGGACCGCCACCCAGGCTCAAAGGGAACTGAGATGATTCATGCTAGAAACTTCCGTGTGCAGCCACAGGCTATTATGGGCTCTAGCATAGTTGAGTAAGTTACGTGAAGCTCTTGAAGAGGCAGATCAGCAGGTAGTGGGATGTAGGTTTGGTATGGTCTGTCCGGAGTAGAGAGTTAATGTTTCTGAAAGACTGTGTCTCGGTCATCCGTTTCTCAAACACCTTGTAGTGCGAGAAATCCAACGGAGGCGATCGAGTCTTGTGGGGAAAAGTGCACAAACCTCTGCAGAGTGTATAATCTAATCATGGTTAGCCGTGTCCCCTGTTATGGACAATTATTGAGTATCTAGTATTTGGGTTATCACATGTATATCATCATTCTTAAATAATATTGTTGGGATGTTAATCACTTCAATTGGGATTGAGTTGGAGGAACCTTCTCAATGATGTTTCAACTACCAAGATAGTTAAATTAAAATCTATTCCTTTGTTGTAGGGAAAAATTGGCTTTTCGCAAAAACTATAACCATAGAGCTTTCCACCAGCCAAATATGCATGTAGTGATAGCATTATTCTGTTCCTGCTCTACTGTGTTACTTTGCCAGCATATTCCATGTGCTGACCCATTTTCGGGCTGCAACGTGTTATGTTGCAGACTTTTCAGACGAGGAGTAAGGTTCGTTAGGTCGTTCCCGTGCAGCTCAGCTATGCCGTTGGAGTTGATGGACTCACTTTATTGCAGCTTTCATCCAGGAGTTAAACCAACACATTCGACGTCAAGAGAACCAGATGTGCGCGGACATGATGGACTTGAAAAAGGCGAAGACTAGAATCATCGAGCTGGAGGAAGAACTCAAGTTTACACGCGATGGATATGAGGAGGAAATCAAGACACTACTAGAGAAGAATGACGACCTAGTCAAGGAGATTGGGGTATTCATGGGAGGATCGGCACCAATAGAAGAAGAAGAAGAACCCAAGGAGATACGCCCCGAGGACTACATCATCATCGACGACACCGATTGCGACCCTAGTGATGATGACTTTGAAGACGAAGCTGGAGCAGACATCATGGAGTCTTCCACTTTGCGATAGTCCTAGACCGTTTGTATGCCCTTGCTTGATTGATTGAGTGAAATGTTTGTGTTTGTATCATGTGCATATGGGTAGTGTTTTCTCATTAGACCCCTTTTTCTATTCTGATCTCTTCCATCTAAACCCATCAGATGCCTCCGAGACATGACACCGGTTTTGCTTTCCCACCGGAGCTCACCCAGTTGATCCAGCAGCAGAATACTTTAATGCAATTGCTAGTTCAGAACTAGGGCAACAACAACAACAACAACAACCCGCCGCCAGTGGACAACCTAGCCCGTTTTCTAAGGTTACAACCGCCGGTGTTTTCTAGTAGCACCGAGCCAATAGTTGCTGATGATTGGCTACGCCGTATTGGAAGGGAGTTAACCACTGCAGGCTGCATAGATGCTGAGAAGGTGCGCTTTGCCGCACATCAATTGGATGGACCTGCATCCTCATGGTGGGAGAATTACACAGCCACTTTCCCCATAGCCAATGTCACTTGGGACCAGTTTCAGCAAGCTTTCCGCACGGCCCATGTCTCAACTGGAGCTATGCAGATGAAGAAGCGGGAGTTCCGCAACCTACGCCAGGGGAACCGTACTGTGGCTCAGTACGTGGATGATTTTAGCAAGTTATCACGCCATGCCACTGATGATGTGGCCACAGATGCTGCGAAGCAGGAGAAGTTTATGGAAGGGATAAACGATGAGATGAGCATGCAGTTGATGGTAGCAACCTTCAACAACTACCAGGAGTTGATAGATAAGGCTCTTATGATTGAAGGGAAGTAGCAGCAGATTGAGAGCCGCAAGAGAAAGTATGGATAAGGGAAGTATAACTCAGGAGCACAGCAGAAGCCACGCCTAACCCCGAATTCGGGAGGACTTGTTCATAACCATGGAGGTCACAACCACACTGGAGGAGGATCACATAACCACAATGGTTCTAAGAATGGGAATGGGAACGAAACCAATAAAAATCAAAACTGCCCCAATCCAGCCACACCCGCCAAAAGAGATCTAAGTCACGTTACTTGCTTGAAGTGTGGGAAGACTGGACACTATGCCACGGAGGGCCCTGAAGGAAAGAATGGAAACGGAAATGGGAGCGCTAGGCAGAAACCCAATCCATTCAACAAAGGATAGGTGAACCACGTTAACGTGGAGGAGGTTGAAGAGCAGCCGGACGTGGTAATAGGTAAGTTTTTGGTTAAGTCATTTACTGCTCTTGTTCTTTTCGATATTGGTGCATCGCATTCATACATATCAAGGGGATTTGTGGATAAGTTTAAACTACCAACCCAAACCCTTAGGACCCCTTTGTTAGTAAGCTCACCCAGAGCAGAATACATGGCTAGCCGATGGTGCGACCAGGTACCCTTAACCATTGGCACACATGTTTTTCCGTCCGACCTAATTATCTTGGAGTCACAAGGATTGCATGTGATATTAGGTATGGACTGGATGTCAAAGTTTGGAGGGAGTATTGATTGTGCTAGTAAGTCGATTTATCTTACCACCTCGGAGGGAAAAATGATTAAGTATGTTTCTAGGCATGTGCCTAGGAGGAGCCAAGTGAACGCCCTTACAGGAGTTGTGCAGGAGGAAGTTCCTGTAGTGAAGGATTATCCGGATGTTTTTTCCGAGGAGTTACCAGGCATGCCACCGGATAGAGACATTGATTTTTTGGTAGAGCTGTTGCCAGGAACAGGACCAATATCCAAGAGACCCTATCGGATTCCCGCAAATGATCTGGAGGAAATCAAGAGATAGATCAAGGAGTTATTGGAAAAAGGATACATTCGAAGGAGTTCATCACCTTGGGGAGCCCCTGTGCTTTTGGTTGAGAAGAAGGACAAATCCCTAAGGATGGTTGTTGATTATCGAGCCTTGAATGAGGTGACAATTAAGAACAAGTACCCACTGCCGATGATCAACGATCTGTTTGATCAGTTGCAAGGAGCTAAGGTGTTTTCGAAGATCGATCTGTGATCAGGATACCATCAGTTGAAGATACATGAGAAGGATATACCAAAGACAGCGTTCATGACGCGGTATGGATTATATGAGTACACAGTCATGTCATTTGGACTGACTAATGCCCCTGCTTATTTCATGAGCATGATGAGCAAGGTGCTCATGGAGTATTTGGACAAGTTTGTTGTGGTGTTTATTGATGATATTATGGTATACTCAAAGAACGAGGAGGAGCACAAGGAGCATTTGCGCTTAGTTCTCGAGAAACTCAGGGAACACCAGTTGTATGCTAAGTTTAGCAAATGCGAGTTTTGGTTGAAGGAAGTTGGGTTCCTTGGACATGTTATATCGACAGAAGGTATAGCAGTAGACCCCAGCAAAATTCAGTCAGTCACTGAATGGTTGGCACCCACCTCAGTTAGCGAGATCCGCAGTTTCCTTGGACTCACAGGTTACTATCGGAGATTCATTGAGAACATTTCCAAGATTGCGAAGCCAATGACTGAACTTTTAAAGAAGGATACTAAGTTTAAATGGACAGAAGATTGCGAGGCATGTTTCCAGGAGTTGAAGGAACGGTTGACTACAACAGCAGTGCTAACACTGCCGGATATACATAAGGAATTCGAAGTATATTGCGACGCCTCTCGCTTAGGACTTGGATGTGTACTTATGCAGGATTCATGAGTTGAACTATGCCACACATGATTTGGAGTTAGCAGCCATATTGCATGCATTGAAGACCTGGAGGCATTACCTTATTGGAAACCGATGTGATGTATACACGGACCATAAGAGTTTGAAGTACATCTTCACCTAGAAGGAACTGAACCTTAGACAGAGGAGATGGTTGGAGCTTATAAAGGATTATGATATGAAGCTACACTATCACCCAGGAAAGGCCAATGTTGTAGCAGACGCCTTGAGCAGGAAGAGTTATGCTAATATCCTTGAAAGTAAGGGATTGCCGAAGGAGTTAGCAGAGAATATCATGGAACTTCGATTAGAGATTGTTCCTAGAGGATTCGTTGCAACCATGGAGGTCCAGTCGACATTGCTGGACATGATTCGGGAAGCTCAGAAGGATGACAAGGAGATTGCCGAGATAAGGAGAAGATGAGCGAAGGAATGGCCAAAGGTTTTCGTGAAGATGAGCACAATACCCTATGGTTTGAGGACCGAGTTTATGTGCCCAATAACCAGGAGATCAGGACGTTAATACTTCAAGAGGCTCATGACTCACCATACTCGATACACCCCGGAAACACCAAGATGTATCTGGATTTGAAGGAATATTTCTGGTGGACCGGTATGAAGAAGGATATTGCCGAGTATGTAGCCGTATGTGATGTATGTCAGCGAGTGAAGGCAGAACATCAGAAGCCAGCAGGATTATTACAGCCTATGCCGATACCCGAATGGAAGTGGGATAAACTTGGCATGGATTTTATTACCGGATTGCCCAGGACTAAAGCAGGATATGATTCTATATGGGTAGTAGTTGATCGCTTGACCAAAGTGGCTCACTTCATCCCAGTGAAAACTACTTATACCAGTGCAAAGATGGCCAAGATTTATATGTCCAGGATCGTATGTCTGCATGGAGTTCCGAGGACCATCCTATCAGATAGAGGAACACAGTTTACTTCAAAGTTTTGCCATCAATTACACCAGACTTTGGGGACGAGGTTAGAGTTCAGTACAGCTTTTCACCCACAGACACATGGACAGACCGAGAGAGTGAACAAATTTTGGAGGCATGTTGAGAGCCTGTGCGCTAGATTATGGATCTAGTTGGGATGACAATTTGCCTTACGCAGAGTTCTCGTACAACAATAGCTACCAAGCCAGTTTGAAGATGGCACCGTTTGAAGCCCTGTATGGACGCAGGTGTAGAACACCCTTGATGTGGGATGAGGTAGGAGACCGACAGTTGTTTGGACCAGACTTGATCAAGGAGTCTGAGGAGAAGGTTAAATTGATTCGTGATAGATTGAAGATTGCTCAGTCCAGACAGAAGAGTTACGCGGACTCAAAACGCAAAGAAGTAACCTATGAAATTGGAGATAGAGTATATCTGCGAGTATCTCCCTTGCGAGGAGTGAAACATTTTGGAGTTAAGGGGAAATTAGCTCCGAGATTTGTAGGACCGTATCGTGTTTTGGAACGGATGGGAGAAGTTGCCTACAAGTTGGAATTACCCGAGGGATTGTCAGGAGTTCATGATGTGTTTCACGTTTCACAGCTGAAGAACTGTCATGCTGAGATGGCCGATATACTGTTAAGAGATACAGTACCCTTGGAGGCAATTCAGTTGGACAGTGATTTGACTTATGAGGAGAATCCAGTAAAGATTCTTGAGTTTGCCAGCAGAGTCACTCGCAGTAAGGTTATCAAGTTTTGCAAAGTTCAGTGGATCCACCATACCGAGGACGAAGCCACCTGGGAACAAGAGGATGATCTTCGCAAAGACCACCCACACCTATTTTCTAGCCAACCCGAATCTCGAGGGCGAGATTCATCTTAAGGGGGGTAGGTTTGTAACATCCCAAATTTTTAATTCGAAATGTTATACATAGTCGTCCATGCATATCATATTTTATTTGCATTCCGTCTCACGATCCTCGAAATCCTAAGCAACTCAAGGACCCTCGGAGAGAGTTGGGGATTTTTCCCGGTTTTCAAATTTGATTTTATCAAATTTTGAACCGAGGATTTTGGTTTTAATTATTTTTCTCTCCTAAAATATTTCATATCAAAATATAGGAGAAGAGATAATACGACTTCTCCAAGCTAATTGAAATGTTGGAGGAAAAATATTAAAATCAAATATTTGTTTTATTTCGACTTTATTGCAATTTTGTTTGCATTAGAAAAATTGCATTTTAGGGCCAAGAAAATGTTCATCCCGTTCTATATATTTTATTTAGACGGTGAAAATTTATTTTTGCATTTTTAGATTTTTATTTATTTTTCTAGGATTTTATTTCGGTCGGTGAAATTATTTTAAAAAAAAGTTCCCGTGCCCGACTGGGCCTAAGGCCGAGCCAAGCCAGGTCGCCGCCGCCGCCTTCCCCGCGTGCGCGCTGCCGCCGCCTAGGCCCTTCCTCCAAGCCGCCCCGCCCCGCCCCTTTATATACGCGCCGCCCGAGCCCCCCACCCCCACAGCCACCGCCGCCCCGCGCCAACACTGCCGCTCGCGCTAGCCGCCGCCATCGCGCTAAGCCGCCGCCGCCGCTTGCCGTCGCCGCCCTGCAAGCCGCCGCCCCGCCACCTCGCCTTGCCGGAGCCCATCGCCGGAGGTAGCCGCCGGTTACGAGCCGCCAGTTTTTTTAAGAACCGTTTGGTTTTTTGAAAACCCTAGATTCATTTTTTTCGGATCGCCGGTTTTAACGAACGGTTTTCGCACGTTAGTTACAGCTAACGAACGCTTGTTCGTTAGTCTGTTCGTCAGTTTTCTTTTATCGGATTTATTCCGCGAGTTTTCTGATCGCGATTTCTGATCCGATCTTAGTTTTTGTTTATCTTTTTGCTCGTTAGTCGGAATCAGGCGATTCAAGCGCCTAGAGTTTCGTCTCGAAACCCTCTTTCCATTTAACCAACTTAAATAAGTTTTTGCTACTGTAAAATTATACCTAGGTTCATATTAGTAAACGAAGCTTCTTTCTTTCGCCGTTTGAGTTTCGTTGCTCTGTTTGATTTCATTCTTTTTGCGAACCGGAGTTCTTAAGTTGAACCTTCTGGTCAACCTCTTTTATTTGAGTTTTGCTTGCGCATCTTTGCTTGTTGCTTATGTATGTTATTGTTTGTTTGTGATAGAACACCCGGAGTGCGAAGCGTGCTACTACGAGTCCCTAGGTTTCGTAGACCGTCAGCAAGGCAAGTAACACTTTGATCATATCCCTTTTCTCACCCAGTTTTTATGCATTAGTTCCAATCCTCAAACATTGCATGATTAGGATGTCATAAACATGTGTGTTGGGAAGTAGTTGATGAGGTAGAAACTATTACCCTGTTACATCCAAACCCTTGGGAGTTACTTCTACGCGTTGCTTATATTACTATGCTATGCTATGCTCGTAGACGTGGTTTCGGTTTGAGTGAAATCCATGACAGATTGGAGTTTGTTAATTAATGGTTCAACTTAAGGTGGCAACTTAAATTAACATCTAGGTGGATTGAGGCACCTGGGGAACCCATTGTTGTCTGTATTTTTGGAAATCATGGAGTACCCGTGTGATCTTCCTATGGACCGCCACCCAGGCTCAAAGGGAACTGAGATGATTCATGCTAGAAACTTCCGTGTGCAGCCACGGGCTATTATGGGCTCTAGCATAGTTGAATAAGTTACGTGAAGCTCTTGAAGAGGCAGATCAGCAGGTAGTGGGATGTAGGTTTGGTATGGTCTGTCCAGAGTAGAGAGTTAATGTTTCTGAAAGATTGTGTCTCGGTCATCCGTTTCTCAAACACCTCGTAGTGCGAGAAATCCAACGGAGGCGATCAAGTCTTGTGGGGAAAAGTGCACAAACCTCTGCAGAGTGTATAATCTAATCATGGTTAGCCGTGTCCCCGGTTATGGACAATTCTTGAGTATCTTGTATTTGGGGTTATCACATGTATCTCATCATTCTTAAATAATATTATTGGGATGTTAATCACTTTCATTGGGATTGATTTGGAGGAACCTTCTCAATGATGTTTCAACTACCATGATAGTTAAATTAAAATCTATTCCTTTGTTGTAGGGAAAAATTGGCTTTTCGCAAAAACTATAACCGTAGAGCTTTCCACCAGCCAAATATGCATGTAGTGATAGCATTATTCTGTTCCCGCTCTACTGTGTTACTTTGCCAGCATATTCCATGTGCTGACCCGTTTTCGGGCTGCAACGTGTTATGTTGCAGACTTTTCAGATGAGGAGTAAGGTTCGTTAGGTCGTTGTCGTGCAGCTCAGCTATGCCGTTGGAGTTGATGGACTCACTTTATCTTCCAAGCCTTCCGCTGTTATCGTATTAGATGGCCTTCAGCCATATTATTGTAATAAGTTCTCTTTGGAGACATTCTATGTAATAAGTGTGCGATTGCCACTCTGTTATAAATCCTTCGAGTACTGTGTGTGTCAGCATTACCGATCCAGGGATGACACTGAAGCACAGAGAATTGGCCATCTGAGGTCGGGTCGCTACATGGATCCACGTTGGGAGGATACGTGCATGACACCTAACGACAACAGCTGCCTCTCATACTAACTTGGCTGACTCTGTAGCATCATGTGGCCTTTTTAAACCTGCCTCAAAATGGATCTCCATTCTTCCTCCTATAGATTTTGTTAATCTGTCAAGCATTATCCCCGATGTCTGTTTCCGCTTGCGCCGTGGTGCTAGTTCAACAACGAATATGGAAAGTGTTAGTGTACATCAAACTGTGAGAGTACATATAAAGGAGCATGCAACTGCAACTTGACTCGGTCAGGCACTGTCTTGGTGTTGATACTCATGAGGTTCATCTAATCTTGCCAAGTCCTGTTGTGTCAGCAGTGCTTCAGAAGTAGTATTAGGTGTGAAGGCAGCTTGGGAACTGGCCAGTTCTGGAGCAAACAAATGAGTAACTGGTTGAGATGCTGGTACAGTTGAAGCGGATGCTGCAGCTGGTGGAGCAGGTGATACTGTGTATGTAGATTTAGCCGGTGGACTTGGACCTTCTACTGCACTATAAGTACCAGCAGAATCTCGACGGCAAAACCTTTTTCGTTTCCTCCGATGAGTAACATCACTCCCTACTATATTATTTCCTTGCTCTTTTTTGACTTTGCCATGTCAAGTTGTACCGACAACACAAAAGAATAAAATCACTCTTCAGAACTCAACGATGCATGATACAGACAAGCAATACTTTGATGTAATACAACCGTATGAGGATGGAATATGTAAGAAAAACAGGACGACATGACATATTCACAGCTACGATGTGCAAACTAGCAGAAGGATTTTCAAGAAAATAGAAGTAATGCAAGCTAGACACCATATGAAAGATGCAACAAATATTACTCTGCCATGTTAAAAGTGTCTTGTCATAAGTGGCAATTCGAAAAATTAGAAGCAGTACAACGTAGAAATCAATGCAAGATGCAACCACTATCAAACTGCCATGTTAAAAGCGTCCAATCATGAGTGACTGATGCGGGATACACAACAGCAGTACTTTGATGTAAGAACATGGTATGATAGATAGATGTAGTGTATTCTAGACACAGAAAGCCATGTCATATGCACATGTATAACGTATAAACTCAGCAGGTGCAATTTAATCAAAATAGAAGAAATACAAGCTAGACAACATATGCAACATGAAACCAATTATCACACTGTCAACTTAGAGCAAGCACCTGCAATGGTGGAGTACGGGAGATGAACTCATCATGTACACTTGGGACTTCAACTTCATTAGCAGTAGCAGTGGCAAATCTAGAGAGTCTCTGTTTGCGTCGGTGCGGAGGACCACCAACATCCCCTAACTTACACTTTTCCTTCCTATTTTCTGATATTGCCTTATGAATTCAAAACCACAAGAAGATGAATAAAATTAGCTCTGCATAACTGGTTGATGCATGATACAGACAAACACTACTTTGATGTAAGGCAAGCGCAGGATAGGAGGATGGAATATATACAAAAAAAGACAGTGTTTCATATTCACACGTACGATAGGAGGATGGAATATGTATGCAAAAACAGTAAGCAGAAGGCATTTCAACAAAATTAGAAGAAATGAAAGCTAGGCACCATATGAACATGCAACCAATATCACTCTATCAAGTAAAAAGTGTCTCGTCGTAAGTGCCATTTCAAGAAATTAGAAGCAGTATAAGCTAGAAGACAATGCAAGATGCAACCTACATCACAGTCCCAAGTTAACTGTGTCTTATGGGTAAGTGATCGTTGCAGGTATAAGTTGTAAGCTACGCAGATGCAATTCAACATAATCAGAAGCAATACAAACTAGACATCATATGGAAAATGCAACCACGTATAACACTTCCAAGTAAGAGCAAGCACCTGCGATGGTGGAGTAGGGGAGATGTGCTCATCATGTACACGTATGTTCTAGAAACAGGAACACGTGTCACATTCACAGGCATTATGTGTAAAGTAAGCAGATGCAATTCAAGTTAGAAGCAATACAAGCTAGACATCATACGCAACATGCAACCACATATAATAGTGTCAAGTTAGAGCAAGCACCTATGATGGTGGAGTAGGGGAGATGTGCTCATCATCTACACAGCTACGTTGAGTGTCCAGCCTTGTGTTGTCTTGCGAATCTTGTTGGGAGGATGGCGGAGTAGAATCTGTAGAGACCCCCTATTTGAGTTGCTCCAAAGGACCACCATCATCCACTGCCGGACTAATTTCCTCCAGCTATAATGATTTTGCATTGTGAAGTCAAACCGATAAGAAAAAGGAATAAAATTCGCTCTTCAGAACTCATTCAGGCATGATACCGACGAACACTACTCGGATGAAAGGCAAACACATGATGCGAGGATGGATATGTATGAAAAACAGGATGGTGTGACATATTCACACCTATGATGTGGTAACTAAGCAGAAGGCATTTCAACAAATTAGAAGCACTACAAGCTAGACACCATATGAAAGATGCAACCAATATCACTCTGCCAAGTTCAAACTGTATGGCGTTTCAACAAATTAGAAGCAGTACATGCTAGAAATCATATGCAAGACATAACCAATATCACAGTGGCGACTTAAAGGTGCCTTATCATAAGTGAATGATGCGGGATATGCAAGAATAGTAGTCTGATGTAGAAGCAGGAACACATGTCATATTCACAGGCATTATGTGTAAAGTAAGCAGATGCAATTCAACAAAGTTAGAAGCAATACAAGCTAGACATCATACGCAACATGCAACCACATATAATAGTGCCAAGTTAGAGCAAGCACCTGTGATGGTGGAGTAGGGCAGATGTGCTCATCATCTACACAGCTACGTTGACTGTCTAGGCTTGCGTTGTCTTGCGAATATTGTTGGGAGGATGGCGGAGTAGAATCTATAGAGAACCTCCGTTTCAGTTGCTCGGAAGGACCACCATCATCCAATGCCTTGCCAATTTCCTTCAGCTTTATTGATTTTGCATTGTGAGGTCATACCGACAAGAAAAAGGAATATCATTTGCTTTTCAGAACTCATTCATGCATGATACTGACAAACACTACTCTAATGAAAGGCAAAGTCATGATACGAGGATGGAATATGTACGAAAAAATGGATGGCTTGACATATTCACACCTATGATGTGGTAACTAAGCAGAAGGCACTTCAACAAATTAGAAACACTGCAAGACACCATATGGAAGGTGCAATCAATATCACTCTGTCAAGTTAAAACTGTCTCGTCATAGGTGGCGTTCATCAAACTAGAATCAGTACATGCTAGAAAATCATATTCAAGACACAAACCAATATCACACTGCCAACTTAAAGGTGTCCCATCATAAGTGACTGATGCATGATACACAAGAAGAGTAGTTTCATGTAAGAACATGGTGTGATAGACAGATATAGTATGTACCAAAAACAGGAAAGCGTGTCATATTCACATGTATCATGTGTAAGCTAAGCAGATGCAGTTTACACTAATTAGGAGCAATACGAGCTAGACACCATATGCAACATGCAACCAGATATCACACTGCCAAGTTAGAGCAAGCACCTTGGATGGTGGAGTAGGGGAGAGGAGACTTGGACCTTCTAATGCACTATCAGTACAAGGAAAATCGGTACAGATGCTCCGTTTACGTTGCTGTAGAGGACCACCATCATCGCCTTCCTTACTCTTTTCCTTCCTCTTTCTTGATTTTGCCTTGTCAAGTCAAACCCACAAGAAAAAGGAATAAATTTGCTCTTCATAACTCATTGATGCATGATACTGATGAACACTACTTTCATGTAAGACAACCGCATGATAGGAGGATGGAATATGTATGAAAAACAGGACAGCGTGACATATTGACATGTATGATGTATAAAGTGTAAACTAAGCACAAGGTGCTTGAACTTGTTAGAATCAATGCAAGCTAGAAACCATATGAAAGATGAAACCAATATCACTGTGCCAAATTAAAAGGGTGCCCTAACAAATGTATTTGACCAAATTAGAAGCAATACATGGCAACAGGCTAGAAATAATATGCAATATGCAACGAATAAAGGTGACTCATCGTAAGTGATTGATGCAGGATACAGAAGAGAGGTAGTTTCATGTAAGAACAAGGTTAACACATAGATGTAGTGTGTACCAAAAATAGGAATGCATGTCATATTCACAGGTATAGTGTGTAAACTAAGCAGATGCAATTTACCCTAATTAGAAGCATTACAAGCTAGACACCGTATGCAACATGCAACCACATATCACACTGCGAAGTTAGAGAAAGAACCTGTGATGGTGGTGTAGGGGAAGTGCGGTCTTCAGGTACACAGCTACGTTCAATATCGTCATTTAGGCTTGCTATTTCTTGAGAGTCATGTGGAGAGGATGAAATTGCATTCTTTATAAGAGTATTGCGTCTCATATTAACCCATGCGCGTGACTGTCTCATCATAAGCGATAGACGCAGGATACACAAGAACAGTAGTTTGATGTAAGAATATGGTGTGATAGGCAGATGCAGTATGTACCAAAAACAGGAAGGCGTGTCATATTCACATGTATAATGTGTAAGCTAAGGAGATGCAATTTAACAAATTAAGAGCATTGATGAGGGATACACAAGAAAAGTAGTTTGATGTAAGAACATGGTTATTAGAAAGACGTAGTATGTACCAAAAAACGGAAGGCATGTCATATTCAGAGGTATAATGTGTTAACTATTTTCTCAAGGCCAAAGAGTGCTCTTTGAAGGCTACTATGCATCCTTACGAATACAAGAGTGGTTTTATTTGTTTTGGGTATAGCAGGACTTGAACCTGCGACCATTAGGTTAAAAGGCTCAATATAGACTGGTCCAGGTATACCGGTCAGTCTTGAGCCACCAGGATAGCCTTCCACATATCCTGTTCCTCCCTTGAGTGGTAACTCTTTTCTAACCTTAGAATCCTGAACCAATTTGCTCCAAAGACTCTGTCATTGAAAGGAGTCCATAGGTTGATAAAATAGGTTTTCATGAAAACCACACGTAGATAGAAAAGGTAAGAGTTACACGTGCCAGAACCGAGGAATACCGCTCGGAAGCCCGATTGAACCTGTCCTCATTCACTGCTATCTCCACATATTGGATGCCAAGCTTGAAAGGGTAATGGTCCGAGACGATGGGGCCATAGTCTTCTATTACGCACGCTACGCAGATGAAATTTACCCTAATTAGTAGCATTACAAGGTAGACACCATATGCAACATGCAACCACATATCACACTGCCAAGTAAGAGCAAGCACCTGCGATGGTGGTGTGGGGGAATTGCGGTGATCAACTAGAGAGCTACATTGACTATCTTCATTTAACCTTGCTGTTTCTTGAGAATCATGTGGGAAGGATGACACTTCACTCTTTAAACGAGTAGGGCGTCTCAAAGTAACCCACTCGGGTGACTGTCTCATCATAAGTGATTGACGAGGGATACAAAAGAGCATTAGTTTGATGTACGGACATGGTTAATAGACATATGTAGTATGTATCAAAAACAGGAAGGCGTGTCATTATCAAAGGTATAATGTGTAAAGTAAGCATATGCAATTTAACCAAATTGGAAGCAATACAAGCTAGACACCATATGCAACATGCAACCACATTTGACAGCGCGAAGTTAAAGCAAGCACCTGGGTTGGTTGTGTGTGGAAATTGAGATCAGCAACTGCAGAGGTACGTTTACTGTCTCCAACTGCTGACACTGCACCCATTAGAGCGCTGAAACGCTTAGTGCTTATCTTCGAATTACACTGGAGCGACTTCTGTCTTTTCTTTTCTGCATTCATCAACACTGCGTCAGAGTCTGAAATACCCATGCATAAAAAACAATAGTGTGAGTATGGGTGAATTGTGTGCACAATTAGTATAGTGTAAAGGTAGTAGATAGCAGGTTGGTGAGAAATAAATGATGGGAGACATATGATAGCTCTACAACATGCATGGCACACTAAATTACTATAGGATTCTATGAAAATAACAGTCGACTGAAAGCAAATAGGTCGGTCCATTTTTTCTGCACCGTCCGATGTACAAAGAATGGGCAGATCGCCTTCATCTATCTCCAGCCAGTCAGTGTTGACGATCCTCCTCGAAACGCCAGCGACCACCGGCCCAGTATTCCCCCCTGCCTGCGCCCTCCCCTCGACCTCACCGCACCGCCGTGCTTGGCACCGCCCTCCCGGCCTCCATTCAAGCCTCGCCGACCTCCATATTGGGCGCAAGCAGCTCTTGCGCCCCACACCCCTATGATAGACACCGATGCGCCGCTTCCTCGGGGAACATGCGGACTAGGTGCTCCGCGCGCCTAAGCGGGTGCTGCTTCTTTTAGTTGCGGTTCGACTGACCCTGAATTGAAATCCAGGCGGGCTACTGACCTCTAGCAAAGGTGAAATAGTAAAAGGGAGGAAACCTTGTGCATTTAGTATCACAAAGAAGATGCAGTAAGAAGCGCTCGACTAGTTTCTTTCGTGGGATGAATACGGTGTGAGCGGAGACATAAGATTTGCACGAATAAGGGAAGAGGAGTACCTCTTTCTGCTGGCAGTGTTGTGTCCTCTTTCTGTTTTTCCGACGATCTTCTTGTTGTTCGCCGAAAACCAGAAGTTGTGGAGGACGGTGCAGCCTTGGACGAACCCATGGCCAAGTTGGTGAGTGTGGTGCGGTTGCCGTCTGTCGGCGGCGGGGAAGCAGATCCGAGGCGGAGAACGAAGGCGTAGCGGGAACAGCTCTGGTGCGGTGGACGGTCGCGACAGTGGAGCCGCAGCAGTGAGGCGCAGGACGGCATGGACGGAGTGGTTCTGGTACGGCGCACGTCGGTGTCGGCGTCGTGGAGGCAGCTCTGCCTCGGCTTCAGCTGCTAAGTCCTTGAGGGCGTTGCAGTTGTGGTTGCATTGGACGACGACGTCGGGGTACCGGCTCCGGCGTGATGGAGGAGGGCGGCGGTGGATTGGCCGCTATGGGGTGGAGGACGGAGGAGGCTGGGGTTTCGCGGCTGGTGGAGAGGGCGTTTTCACGCCCACGGAGTATGAATGGGGAAACAGAGGGAGGCGGGGAACTAAGGGGGAACAATGTTTTGGTTTGAGACGTGATTGTTTGAAATTTGGGGAAAGTTACAAACTTTGCCCCCATCTAAAATTTTGGACATATTGCGGGTTGGGGGTAGGACAGTCATGTCAGGTGTCCCAAATGCGGGCGGGATAGATTTCGGCCGAGCGCATGGGTAGGCGCCCACGGCGTATGAATGCTTCTCGGAGGCGGTTGAGACTGGCGTCTTGGTGAAGTTACAAACCTACCCCGGTTTAGACCTTTGGACATCGGGACGATAGGCTACACGGGCCAGAGTCTGGACAGTAATTTCCTACCACCAAAACATTATTCTCGCGCGGTTTCGGGTGACCAGGGGCCTATTTGGTGCTTCGTTCAATATTTAGGAGCAGAAGCATTAACGTTTTCGGTTCTCTTGAATTGAACTTTCAGGATTTGTCAAACTTCACAAATCTTTACTCTTGAAAATCCTAAAGCTACAATTATTTTGGAATGGAGGGGGTACATTTGAATACACATTGTACACGAGTGTATATTAAAAAATATGCAACTTACCTCAGTTCATGCATGGTTCTCGATATAATCTCCTTGGATGCAAAAAAAGTTAGATATGCGTATGAATATATATAGCATGTTCAAACTCACAACAAAGATTGATGCCCCCTTTTACATCTGATTGACAAACGCCATTATCTCGGGTTCAAATAGATGAATGCACTTCCTGTGGATTCATATCTTCGAAACCCCCTTTATGTTGAATTCGACATGTATTCTATTTCGTAGCTAGCAATTTGGAATGTATCCATGCAAGTGACAAATGTATAAATTATTTCACACTAACAACATGGAGTGCACTAATTAATGTTTATATATGAATTGCAAAAGCATCTATTGCCTGTATTTCAAACCGCTCTCACTCTATGGATCGATAATATGAAATAAACACATGCACATGCTAGAATTCAATAGAGTATGGGTGTCTGATAGACGGATTTTCATCCATACGCAATTTGCAAAATTCATGATCTCATCCAAAAATAATAATGCCATTTATATTTTAATTTAATGCATAGAACCGCATTTTACACGTAAATGCACTATGCCTCGCCCTGTTCTCACAAACGCGTTATATCTCTCTCTATCTAACGCATAAGTGCACACACTTTATATGCATCAGCATTTCTCTTTCACACATGCTCACAATCTCTCTCAGGGTGTCGGGGTGTCTCACGCACATGATCTCTCTGTTTCTCTCTCTCTCTCTCTCTCTTTCTGACTACTATGTACCACTCTTTTCACTAATCTCAGTAGGAAAACACTATTTCTCTCACATGCATATATACACATGCACGGTCTCTACTAGCCCTCTATACGCACATATATGTGCCTACGTGTCTCCCGCATGCACATTATCTTTAGGCCTCTCTCGCACACATTGCCCTCCCCCTGACACACCTCTCTCTTAGTAGTTGGCAGATATGATTTCATCATATCATTCGGTAGGATATCCCTGGCTGTTAGGCTGGATGGTAATACGAGGCAAAGTTTTACCCTAGTTCGGATCGGACCCTTGCAGTTGAAGAAAGATCCTACTCCTGGTACTGTATATTAGTGATAGGGGTGTGTACAAAGTACACGTGAATACCAGGCATTGTGCGTGTGTGTATACTATCGACGAACTAGCCCCCAAGCTTGTATAACATACTAAGGGCCTAGGGTTACAAATAATATATAGTCGGCTTATCACCAGTGGGGATAGAGTCCTCCGTGACTCTGATAGCTTCGTGTTGTACACCGAGTCCTCCACATGGGTCTTCGTATAACACGTCTCGGTCCAACCTATATGTGGCGCAGGATGGAACCGACCCATGTGTCTTCATGTTGACCCACCACAACTAGAAATGATGTGCCCACCACACCACACACGCAATCGGCCACTAAGAAAATAAGCATATACAATAGTACAACGGTATCTAGCTCACGATACGTCTCCATATTTTGTTGATGACACTGATAGACTTTGCATTTGATGCGTGCTCTGTATTTTGTTGACAACACTTACGGTCATTGTATTTGAAGCGAAAGCACGATATGGTCACTGGACTTCAGAATAAGCTCATCACGGTCACTACATACATTTTATCATGCTAACCAACATGTGGTTGGATGGTTAGAGGAAAATCGTTTCTCGAGCCCACCAAGGTTAAAGTCTCGGTGCTCGCATTTATCTTCTGTTAATTTCAGTATTTTCCAGCAATGTATGTTCAGTGGGAGGAGACGTTCCACTCGACTACGAGGCACCTATGGTGACTTTGTAAAATCTCAAGATCATATATGATGGCCCACTCTCTCGAAGGTGCTCATAGGGGTAGGGTTCGCGTGTGTGCGCTTATAACGGTGAGTGCTTGCGCGTATATATGAGCCCTTGCGTCTGTACCGTGTTAAACAAATACATGTCATGATTAGAGGGTCACTGGCTCACCTGTACAACTCCGTATTTTGTTGATGACACAATCAATTGACCAGTCAAACGTTCCACGCGGCGCAACTAGTGTTGCACCATCAGGGCACGTAACCGTGGGGCCCAACTGTCAGCCCGTATATGAAAGAAAGAAATGGTAGTTTGAGTCTGTACTGTGTTAATAAAATAGGAGTACATTTTAGGGTGATCATACGGTCACTGGCTCACCATACAGCTCTGTAATTTGTTGATAACACGATCAATTGACCAGTCAAACGGTCCACATTCAACAGCGCACATTACCATAGGGCCCACCCGTCAGCACGTATATGAAGGACAGAAATGGTAATAAATTAGTGGTCGGTGGGTATTCGAAGTCGTGAGACCTCTCGTTGGCAGTCACCGGCGGTTGGGGGGCGTTCATTGGGCGGTGGGGTGGGGATCCCCGGAGAAAAAGCTCGGCGGCGGGGTGGGCGGGCTAGAGGGATGGCTGGTGTGGCGGCAGGCCGATGGTGGGGAGTGGTTTCGGGGAGGGCGGGCTGGCCGTGGGCGGCGGGGGCTGGCGGTTCGGCCGGTGGTGGCTGGCAGCTCGGGGGGGGGGGGGGGGGGGGGGTGGAGTTTGATGATAAACTAGAGGCCCTTGATTTCGTATTCAACGGCTGGAAAATCTAATGACCAGAGATGAAAAAGTCAGTCGACTGACGTGTAGCCTCACCCCACACGTACACATGCACGCACGCAAGACACGCACGCATGTAGGCATGCAACACTGACACATACACACGCACACATGCTGGCATGCAACACTGACACGTACACATGCACTCACGAACACACGCACCAATGCATGCAACACTGAAACGTACCCTTGCATGCACGCAACACTCGCACGCCTGCATGCACACAACACACGACACAAGACACACACTCAACGTATACGTGCTTGCACCCTTTGTTAAGGACATGGATTGTTACGGGTATTAATCAATCTTATCTATGATAAGCAGAACATTGATGTTTGCAGCGGTCTTTATGAATCACAACGTATCGAACGGGCTATCAACATAGTAGGCTTATCTACATGAAAAAGATGACGTCACACTCAATGAACAATCATCGGTTTATGAAATGCCCGCTTCTGACCACCCTGGCCCACCAAAGGTTCCTCTGCTGTGCGCTGCCTGCGTTGGGTCACTGGTATGCAGGCCATGCACCCAAAGAGCCCACACGTCAGTGGAAGAACGACACGGTGTCCTAGGTCAGAGTCGAGGGCGCCACTCGTGGCACGCCCGACTGAACACGCCTCCGTGCCGCATTCAAACGCCTTCATGAAACCCTCCCATGTGGAAGCCGAGAAACCCACTCTGGACACATGTCCGTTCATGAACGGGCCGGCGTTAAACGCAACACCGGCCGAGCTCCTCCCATCCGACGTCTATTTCATCTCCTATTTAAACGAGGCCAAACGCCGGCCAAGAATCGCACACCTCCGCCGCTCAGCTATCTCCTTCACTATTTTTTCACTCTTACAATGGCTTACGAAGAGTAGTTATTCCGCATCCAAGCCGGCTGGGTAGCCCGTCGGATACGAGCTATGCAGCTCACTGATCCACCTCCCTACCCTCGCCCGACGGAGCCAGTTGCCGCCCGAAGCCGGCGCGCGGTTCAACAACTCACCGCTCCAGGCCAGCTCGACGAGGAGCGGCGCACGGGCGTCGTTGCTGCCGTCCATGCCGCTGCCTCGTACCGCGTCTCCTGTTTCTGTGGCCGAGACTCCCATGCCGTCGGCCGCGCCATGCAAGCAGCGACAGAAGCTGGGTGCGCGGAGAGCGACGAGTCGGTGGCCAGCGCCTCCGCGTCCGCCGCCATCATCGAGGAGAAGTAGAACACGAGAGGCCGCCGCCGCTTGGGTTCCATGAAGGGCACCGCGATGGCGACGCCGGTGTACATAGCAGGTGTCTTGCCGGATCCTTTTGTTGCGAGGACCTTCGTCGACCCCGCATGAGCTCCACCAAAGAGGGGAATGTTAGGACGAACTCGAGCCGGTGCCGGCCATGGCGAAGTAGTGGCCGGTGATGAACTTAAACCGGTGCCGGCCACCATCATCTTTGGCACCAGCCAATGATATTAGTTGGGCAGTGGGGAAGCAAGCCGTCCTTTGCGCTGAAGCATATATCTCCAGGGCTCCCGGCAGTCCGGTGATCGTGTTGCCGGACATGAGGAACACAAATTGATCGTCGGGCGACCATTTAGGCCAAGTATTATATACCTGTGCTGTCCAGAACTAGCACCGCGTAGTTCATTTGAATGTAATGAAATCCGTCAGGTTTGTATGAAAATCCGGTATTTTATATGATTTCCGTTGTTGTTTATATGAAATATGAGTTTGTCTATATGTTTGCGTGAATTTCGTCCGGTTGTTTGAGTTGCTGTCATAATGTGTGCGGCTACGGTTGGATGGCGTAATTTGCGGGTCGCCGGTCGGTCTGCGGGCTTCTCGGGCGGCGTTGTGGGACAAAAAAACACAGCTCATATGAGCTCGTCTCCAACGTGCGCGCTGGAGGATGCATGACATCATGAGCACCCGAGCCATTCCTCGTTCATCGGTGGCAAAGGCACCGGTGGACAAAAGGGTCACCAATATTTTGGCTACCCGGGCAAGATCCAAACAGCCCCTCCCAACAGATTCAAATCCCTCGTTCGCCGTGGAATTTTGCCATGTGTTGTTTTCATGGACTAGCAAGATGCCCGTGCATTGCACGGAACATCAAGATGCATTTTTTTACAAACTCCCGCATGCATGCAAGGGATAATTAATGTCCTCCTTTGCTAGTACCATGAGGCAAACACCATTAATATTGCATCGATTAGTGTTAGTGGCCTTGTATATCTGCAAATTGTAATTTTTATAGTGGCCCCTTGTATATAAAAATGGAGGGAGAAAGATGAGAGATAAGGTGAGGAGGAGTGGGGCGTGGTGGTGACTGGTGGTCGGACTGGGCGGAGGCATGGGGATGGACGGTGCATTATGTCTAGGTTTGTATCTCTCTCACACACACCCACGTAGGTGGGGGACGTGCACGAACAGAAGAGGTGCACGCACGGTGCACGTACTCCCATCTCTTTCCCAACCACACCCGCGCGGGTACACAGTGGAGCTCATTTCTGTACGAAAAAGGCAGCCCACGTGGTAATTTGGCACGTGTACTGGTTGTCCACTTGGTGGAGGGAGGATTGTCTACCACGGGTGAACAAACAAATTGCGACTTGACGCATTATGTTAAATTAAAAAAGAGGCGAACCATGTGGGGCCTACCTTAGAGGTAAGGCTCTATACACTGGAGTACTTTTGATGTGTCCCGTCAACTCGCAGAACGAGGAGAAGCTTGCTTAGTACACCGTCTCCCCCGCCCACGGGCGCGGTGGCTCGTAGGATGAGGTGAAGCTTTCTTACGAGTAGTAGTAGTAGTAGTAGTAGTAGTAGTAGTAGTAGTAGTAGTAGTAGTAGTAGTACTGTACGCCTTTACGCCCGCTCCCTCGCCCACGCGCGCGGGGGCTCGCAGCACGGGGAGAAAATTTTACTACTCCCTCCGTTTACTCCTTGTCCCTACTACGTACTTTGGTTAGTACTCCCTCCTTTTACTTATACAAGGCCACTATAAAAAAATACATTTTGCATCTATACAAGGCCACAAATAGTAATTGAGACAAAAGTTACTACTCCCTCCTTTCCAGTTTATGGCTCAATTTCAAAATCTCTCCAACCAAGGTAGACGGTGAGTGGTCGAATTAATTTCATAGTTTACATAAGTAATTAGTATGCTCGTTTTTCTCAAGAAGTTATGTTTACCGAGGCATTAATTAGAACGAATGCATGAATGACCACTAAATTTCCATGAACTTGTACATGCATTGGTTAGTTTCCTCTTGACACTGCTTGCGTCGGGTGATCTAACGCACCTCGAAAAATCCAACATGTAATGGTACTACTACTAGTATAGTAGAATTGAGACTTATCAAACGGAAAAACGAATGTTTTTTAGATGAGCCCTATAAACCCTAGTGGGTACGTACTCCATAAAAACAGATTTTTCCAAAACTAAGTCGCTCCCTTTCATGAATTCTGTAGTATAGTCCTCCGTCGACGCTCCCTTTCATGAATTCTATACTTCCTATCGCCGACATGTGGGACATATAGCAACCGGTTCGATGTGTCAAGCACCAAATAACAATGTAGAATAGCAGGGGGACGCACCCCACTCATACCGGCCCAGTAGTAGTAATGAGCAATGAGACGTCAAATCACAATGCCGCACCTTCCTAGACGGACGAAGCAACCATCATTTCACACTTCGGTTCGCCATCATCTCAAACCACGTAGTATTGCTTCTGCCTCAAGAGGGACATGCGCATCGCCTTGGTACATCATGACACATGGGACCACATGACAGGCCATGCTCCCACGCCGATCGCTCAGTAAAATCACCTCATTTTTACTATACTTCCTCCGTATCGGTTTACTACATGGCATGCACGTTGTTCTAGGTTGAGAATTTAACTGGCTATATATGTGATGAACAGTACTCTAGCCTTTTAAAAAATGTATACTTTTGTACAGTAGTACTATCGATGGATTGCGCCATGGAGCAAAAAATGAAATTAAAAAAAGGTGGTACATATAGAGAGCGCTCGTCGCCAAATTATGCATATAGTACTATTAAAAAAGCTAGTACGTGCTTAATTGGGGTGCTAAATTCTATTAAAGAATACTAGTAGTATGTACGTACTGAAGAGTTAAAGTAACGAGAAGAAACATAACATAGTTCTGCTGGGGGCTCAACACAAAACACCCCTCAAATTAAACTAAGCACACCTGAAATTAAACTATGCTACTAATCCGGCAGACACTGCATTAGAAGTTTAGAACCACCATGAGCAATGACACTACCACCTTACTCGGAGTCCTCGTCCACGTCCTCGACTTCGTCCTTGTCCCTCTTCCTCTTGGCCGATACTTCTTTGCTTGATCCGCACACTTAGCTGTTGCTCTTCATCCAACCTTGTAGATATTGAAACAAAGGTAGCCATCCATTGCGGCATAGTGGATGTGGTCTATATCTAGTACATTCCGCTGCCATGCATGAAGATAAAATGTGTAATGAGGTTTCTCCAGTTTACGGTACGAAGGATGAACCATGGCTCCTGCCAGGGTCAGCATTGAAGGCTGACGAGAGGGCACCAGCCGATCCTTCTAGAGGTCGAAGGGGTTGCCTACAACGAGGCCTATCCGACCCAGGACTTCTTTGTCGTTCTTAAAGTCTATAGTAACGAATTTGACTATTTTGTCCTTGAGGAAGTTCTTAAAATCCTGGCACTCAACGTCGGCATGGCATATGCGGTAGACCAAGCAAACGTTATGTACGCAAACCTGGATCACGGTGGGCCTCTTCCTCTCTTCTTCCTTTAGATCCTTCTCTCGTCCCAGGACTGTGGTGTACTCAACATCTAGCCCAGCGACCCACTCATCATCTGAGTTTTCGAACATGCGTCTGAAGTGAGAAAGGCATCCTTTCACCGTCGTGGAAGAACGGGTGTAGATGATGTCGAACTCATCGCCGGTGATGGTTCTAACCTTGTACTCACCGCCGATCATGGAGATTTGGGACGCCATGGATTTGGGAGGAGGGTTAGGATTAGTGGAACTGCCGTAATGTGAATGGACGGGACGACAAGGAGCGAACCACCGTAGTATTGAAGGACGTGTGGGGACGAGTAGGAGCGAACTACCAGTGTGCGAACGCAGGGTGGTGGCTTTCCATTCTCCCATGATACGGGCTTCCGAGAGCCCTTGGATCTGAGATCGAACGGTTGCATGGCGTGATTCTAGACCTATGGGTGAATATCCTATCCTGGAGGGTTATTCTGCAAATTTTCAGCAACTTAGCATGCGACCGTTTGATCTCAGATCCAAGGGCTGCCAGGAGCCCGTATCATGGTCGCACCTACCACGACCGTCACGTCGCTCGCGCGGTCGCGCCCTTGGAGATTTAACACGGTGCGTTAGGCTATATGATGTTGGCATGTCATACATAGTCATCACTTAGTCACTCCTACTACAACAAGGTTGGCTATAAGGTTGGCTATAAGTGTATTTCTTTACTCCTCTCTATCTCTTTCTTTGTACCCCCTCCGTCCCATAATATAAGAACGTTTTTGACACTAGTGTAGTGCCAAAAACGTTCTTATATTATGGGACACAGGGAGTACTAGTATTTATTTCATTTGCCAAGGAGTGACCTCTTCCAATGAAATGGTGTTGCTAAGTTTGCTTCATTTAATTAGCTATAGACTCAAAATTGTCTTTTCACCTAGGTACACACGCCTATGTGTCACCAAACTAGTCTCTCTCTTCTTGATTAACTTGCCACATCAGACTTTATGCCTATGTGGCAAGCTT